>NC_133658.1:40697319-40911493 GCF_037893015.1 Macrotis lagotis | reverse complement strand
GAATGTTAAAATTACTCCTGGTAGAGAGAGCTTAAAGAGTATAGAAAAAAGCTGCCTGTAAAGAATTTTGGTCTCAAACTGTTTTGAAGCTCTAAAATGCAACAATTAGAATTCTCTGTGTGTGTGTGTATATGTATTATATTTTAAAATATGGCATTCAATTTAGAGTAAGATTTAAAGAACTACGAAGATGTAGATGGGGGTAAAGTCAAGATGGTGGAATGAGAAGAGGCATGATTGCCTAACTTACCCAGCACAACTCCTCCTCAACAACCTGGAAAACATGCCAGAAAGATTTCTGATTGGGAAAATTAATGACCAAAGTGAGTCATTTTTCTAGCCCAAGGCAACTCAGGAAGACATAGGTCTGCGCACACTGGAGTGGAGTCTAATCAGGAAAGCAGTGCCCAGCAGTAGCAACAGAAGTGGCAACTGCCTAAGCTTGTGGTAGTGTTGGCAGCAGTGACAGGGAACACTAGTACCCAGGGTCTGCAACTGAATACCAGCTCAGGAAGCTTCCAGAGCAGAAAGGAGATAATGACTCAAAAATGTCTATAAGCAAAGCCTCAAAGAAAATGCAGACTGGACCAACAAGTATTCCTAGAAAAGTGAAGGAAAAAGATAAAAAGATTTTAAAACCTATATAAGAGTGATGGAGGAAAAAACTGGAAAAGAAATGAAAGTTTTTCATGAAAGTTATAAAGAGAGAATTCATAGTTTGGCAAAAAGGCACAAAAAACTACTGAAGAAAATGGTTCCTTAAAAATCAGATTGGCCAAATAGTAGAACAGTTATAAAACCTCATTAAAGAAAATAATCCTTAAAAATTAAAATTTTTCAAGTGGAAGCTAATGATTCTATTAGACATCAAGAAATAATCAAAACAAAGCTAAAAGACTGAAACATTAGAAAACATGAAATATCTTACAGAAAAACAACTGACCTAGAAAATAGATAAAGGGGAGATAATTTGAGAATACTGAGCTACTAAAAGCAATAAAAGGAAAAAAAAACACCTAGAAATCATTTCAAGAAACTATAGGGGAAAAAAGTCTAGATATCTTAGGACAGGAAGGCAAAGTAGAATTTAAAAGAATTCACTTATCCCCTTCTGAAACCCCAAAATGAGATAACTCCTAGGAATATTTCAGCCCAAATCCAGAGATCCTAAGTAAAGGAAGAAATGCTAAAATCAGCCAGAAACAAAGAATTCAATTACTACAGAACCATAATCCGGATCACTCAAAATTTAACAACTACCACCATAAAGAAATGGAGAATTTGGAATATATTTTAGTAGGCAAAGAATCTAGCATTATAACTAAGAATGGCCTAGTCACCAAAACTGAGTATATAATAGTATGGAGAAAAAAAAAATGGATATTTAAAGAAATAGAGAGCTTTCAAGCATTCCTGATGAAAAACAACTATAGTTGAACAGAAAATCTGGCATTCAAGAACAATAAAATTAAATATAAGTGAGAAATTATAAAGGACTAAACAAGATGAAACTGTTTATATTCTTATATGAGGTGATAATGTGTAACCCTTCAGAACTTTATCATCAATTAGAATTACAGTCTTAGAGGGAATTTAAATAGAGAGTCTGGGTGTGATTCTTCTATGTTTGAATTATCTCAAAAGAAGAATTTAAGGGTGAGGAAGATGATTGCATTGGGAGAAGTGGAAGGGAGAGCAAGAATGGTTTAAATTTTCTCACATAAATGTGACATGAAAGGAAGAGTTTATACAGTGGCTGATGATGATACAAATGTCTTTCTCAAAGAAGACCATGACATCAGGGAGGTGATGCCAAGACAAGCATGTGAATTGGATCTGAGTGAGGGGAGGCTATGCTAAGTCACTAGTCTTATTTTCTCCTGCAGTGCCATCTGGGTCCAGTGGTCAGATATGAATCAAGCTGACTGGAGAGGCAAAAAGGATTGAGTGACTTGCCCAAAGTCACACAGCTACTGTTAAGTGTCTGGGCTAGATTTGAACTCCTTTTCTCCTGATTCTAAGTGTTCTATTTACTACACCACCTGGCTGTCAAGGGGGTAAAGGGGAGAGGGAAGAATAAAATACTTGAACCTCACTCTCATCTGAATTGTCCAAGGAAGGAATACCATGTATACACACATAGCTGATTACAGAAATTCAATTTACCCAAGAGAAAAATAAAAGGGGGGAAGGGGTTAATAGAAAAGGGGGGATAGATAAAAGGGATAGTTTAATGGAAGCAGTGGTCAGGAATAAAAACAGATTCTTAAGTAATGCACAGAATGAAAAAAGAGAATATGTAATAAGAGAATAGGATGGAAGGAAATGCATAATTAAGAATCGTAGCTTTTACTGTGAATGGAATGAACTTACCCATCAAATGCAAAGGACAGTCGAAGGGCTTGGAAACTAGAATCTAGCAAGACACTATGTACAAAAAAATGTAATTGGAACAGAAATATGTCTGTAGAGTTAAAATGATCTGGGAGACAGGATTCTGGGAAGATGGTAGAGTAGATCAGAAAATTCCAATCTCTTCAGATTTCTTCCACAATCTAGGGGAAAAAAGCACCTCAGAGTCATCATAGAACAATAAAAATAAACAAGAGTTGGGGGGCTGAACATTGGTCCTCTTAGGACAGTGGGAGAAGATCTGAAGATCCTGGGAAGGAGGTTCAGTCAAATGAAGTGTAAATATCTCCAGGCTAGCTTCATTGAAACAGCAAGGGATGAACCCAGGGGGTGACTGGATTGGGAGCCTCAGCCACAGGAATTCTCCAGGATAGTGTGAGAGTTGGAAATCTGATCAGGGAAGAGTGAGGAACCTTATGCTAATTAACTTCTTCCAGGCCCAGCTGTGCTGTTGAGACATGGTACTGGGAAAGAAGAAACCAGCATATTCCAGGTGAGTGCAGAAGTGATGCAGGAATGTTCTTGGGTGTGGATAAATCAGGAGTATTGAGTTCTTCTTGGATCCAAGTCAGAGGGGAGGATTGAAGGTTAGAACCTTCAGGTGTAGAAGGTTATAGAGGGTTTGGGGTCTTAGCTATCACTTGGAAGGGAAAGGAGTCCAGAGATTGGACTGAGGACAGAACTCAAAAAATAACAGTAAGAAGGACCTGAGACCAGAGGTATCATCATCCACAATCCAGGACCAGAGATGAATATAACAATTAGGAACTAAAAATAATTTTTTAAATGAATAGGTTTAGGAGGAAGAACCCCACCATAGACAGTTACAATGGGAGTAGAGAAGACTGGAGGTTAATCTTCAAAGGAGGATACTGAAACAAAAAAGCCCCTTCAAGCCCCCAAAATAATATCAAATGTTTACTTGCCCAAAAAGAATTCACAGAAAAACTCAAAAAAGACTTTAAGAATTAAATGATTGATGAAAAATTTAAAAAATGCAAGGAAAGAAATAAGATAATGAAAAGAAAATGAATCAATTGGAATGGAAAGAAAGAAAAAGGCTCTTTGAAAACTAGAATTAGATGAGGGGAAGTTAGTGAAGTAATATAAAGAATGAAAAAATGGAAAAGAAGTTGGAACATTTCAGAAGAAAAACAACTAATCTGAAGAACAGATCAAGAAAAGAAAACGTAAGATTAATCAGATTATCTGAAAGCTATTATCAAAAAAGAATCTTGATTCGATAATAAAAGAATTGATGATGATGATTCTAATTGTCTTATGTTCTTGAAGAAGACCATGCCATCAGGAAGGTGATGCCAATGAAAAGCACATGACTTGGATTTGAGTGAGGGGAGGCTGTGCTAAGTTACAGCCTCACTTTCTCTTCCAGAGTCATGTATATCCAGTAGATGCAAAGCAATCAGAGTAAAGAGACTTACTTGCCCAAGGTCACACAGATAGTAAGTGTTAAGTGTCTAAGGCTAAATTTGAATTCCTGTCCTCCTGATTCCAAGGTTAGAGCTCTATTCATTGCACCACCTAACTGCCCCTTATAGACTCAGCCACTTGACACTGACTGTGTGACCTTGGACAAGTTACTTAACCCTGATTGCCTCACAAAGTCATCTCCTGTCATCCTGATTCATATCTGGCCACTGGACCCAGATGACACTGGAAGAGAAAGTGAGGCTGGTGACTTGGCATAGCAATTCCTTATTAAAATCCAATTCATAAGGGGGGGCAGCTAGGTGGCATAGTGGATAAAGTACCAGCCTTGGAGTCAGGAGTACCTAGGTTCAAATCCAGTCTCAGACACTTAATAATTACCTAGCTGTGTGGCCTTGGGCAAGCCACTTAACCCCATTTGCCTTGCAAAAAAAACCTAAAAAAAAAACCCCAAAAAAATCCAATTCATAGGGGCAGCTAGGTGGTGTAGGTGAGTAGAGCACTCGTCTTCCAGTCAGGAGGACCTGAGTTCAAATTCAACCTCAGACACTTAACAATTACCTAGCTGTGTGACCTTGAGCAAGTCACTTAATCCCACATTGCCTTGCAAAACAAAACAAAAAAACCACAAACAAATGAAATCCAATTCATGTTCTTGTCATGGCATCACCTTCCCTATTGTCATGGTCTTTGAGAATGAAGGACAAACATCATCAATACAAGAACTAAAATTGTCTTGAAGTATCAGAACAAGAGAGGAAAGTAGAAATCGAAAAAAATTCACTGATCACCACTTGATTTCTAAAAGGAACACTTACAGGAATGTCATAACCAAATTCTGAAACCCCCTGGATAAGGAGAAAATATTAAGAACAAGAAAAGAAATAATTCAAATATGATGGAGACACAATTAGAATTACATAAGACCCAGCAGCGGCTGCTTTTAAAAGATCATAGATCTTGGAATCACTATATATCAAAAGCAAAAGAACAAGAATTATGACCAAAAATATTATTTTCAGCCAAGGTTAAGCATAATCTTGAACAAAAAATAATGGATATTCAACAAATTGTCAGATTTTCAGAATTTCATTGAGCTTCTAGAAAATTTGGTATACAAGATCCAATAAAAATATAAGGTAAACATCAAATATAATTAAAAGGGACTCAACAGCTTACTATTTATATGTAAAACATAAGTCCAAGTTTGTTATTAGTAATTGGATAGCTTGAAGAAAAGGGTAGAACTGAACAGAATGTGATTCAGAAAGGGTAAAATCATAAAGAAGAAAGATTAAGAGAAACTGATCATATCATACAAATGAGGTGTGAGAGAAAGAACAGAGGAATTAGATGGGGGAAAGAGAGCTGTAGATTAAAGAGCAACAATACACATATAACTAGAAGGGTATAAAATCTTTTAAATTCAGAAAGTAATAAGAGGTTAAGGGGATAAGGAAGCAACTGACAGAGGAAATAAGATAAGGGAACATATAAGAGGGGTGTATAGATTCATGGGAAGCTGGGTATAAAAGGGGTGAATTAGTAAGGGATTCTTGGATGGGGGTAGGTCAAGGAATGTAGTAACTAGAAGTAAAACAGAGAAGTGAGGAGGACTTGTAGCTTGTAGGAAATGTTATAAAAATAAGAGATACCCACAAACATAAAATAAAGATCAGGAATAAAATCTATTATGTTAAAAAACAAAGCAGGAATAATAACTATTATCTTAGATAAAGTTAAACCCTAAAATAGATTTAATCAAAAAAGAAAAATAGGAAAACTATACTATATGTCAGTAATATTAATCAATGTTGTTTTAGACTATTTAATGTAACTAGATAGTAGTAGACTAGATAGTAGTAGACTCATAAAGGAGAAGATGCTATACATCTTCAGAGAAACAGAAGATAACTGGAAATAAGCATAATATAGTGTTACATATGTTTATGAATGTATATAAGGATATGATTAAAGATGAAAATGCATGTGACTATATGCATATATAAAATGTGTATATAGATACATATGTAAGCATAGATATGGTATCATATACATATGTATATCTTCTCTTCACTGTAGCCTTCAGGTGAGGGGAAGGGGAAAATAAAAAGTTACACAGGAGAGAACAAGGAAGCTAAGAAAAAAGGGGCAAAATTTTGAATTTTTTTATTATATTGACTTTCTGGAAATGGAAAAATCCTCTCTTATGTACCATTTTATTATGCTTTAGTTGAAGTAAAAAAAAAGGAAGGTGACAATCATGACCTCAAACAAAGCAAAAGCAAAAATAGAACTAGTTAAAAGAGATAAATAGGAAAACTACATTTTATCAAAAAAGTACCACAATGAACTAATATCAGCAATGAATATGTATGCATCAGAGAGCATACTTTTATCTTCTTAAAGCAAAAGTTAAATGCATTACAGAAGGAAATAGTAAAATTTAACAATGAAGGAATGTCAATTTATCCTTCTCAAATATATATAAATCTAATCATGAAATAAAAAAAAGAGGGAAGCTAAAAAAGGTGAATAGAATTTTGGAAAAATTAGCTATATTAGATGTCTAGAGAATATTGATTGGGAATGGAAAAGAGTGTATCTATATCTCAGCTAGGTATGGTATCTTCACCACAACTGATCATGTATTAAGGCATAGAAAACTCACAAATATTCAGAAAAAAAACATTTTAAATGCATCTTTTTTTGACTATAATACATTGAAAATTATATTTAACATAGGGACCTTTGAAGCAAAGATTAAGCATTAATGGGAAACTAAACAACTTAATCCTAAAGAATGAATGGGTTAATGAACAAGTCATAGAAAGAAAAAATACTTTCATTAAAAATAAACAGAAACAATAATTTCATTAAAAAATCAATGAGAAAACACACTAAAATTTGTGGGTTGCAGCCAGAATAGTACTTGAGGAAAAATTTATATTTCTAAGTATTTACTAAGTATTTAAAAGAAACAGCAGATCAATGAATTAGCCATACAAAAAAACCCTACAACAACAACAAATTAAAAATCCTGAGTTGAACACCAAAATAGAAGTTATGAAAACCAAGTGAGAGTATCAAATTTAAAGTGAAAAAATCTATTAAATTAGTACAGAATACTATGAGTTGACTTTTTATGAAAAACAAAATAGATAAGCCTTTAATCTGACTAAAGGAAAGAAGAAAATCAAATTGCCATATAAAAATGAAAAATGTAAAAAATTGATTAAGAGCCATTTTACCCAGCTATATGCCAGTAAAACTGACAATTTTTAAAAAAAATGAATGAGTATTTACAAAAATATAAATTACTCATATTAACAGGACAGGAAATGGAATACTTGAGTAACTGTCTTAGAAAAAGAAATTGGAAAAATCCATAAACAAATTCTATAAGAAAAAGAAACCTAATCCAGGATCAGATGGATTTACAAGTCAACTCTACCAAAAACTCAAAGAATAATTCCAATAATTCATAAACCATTTGAAATAATAGCTAATGGAATCCTACTATATTACTTTTATGAACAAATATGATCTTGATACCTAATCAGGGAGAGCAAAAACAGAAACAAAACTCAATTTCCATAATTATTACTGATGCAACAATTTTAAATAAAATACTAGCAAGGACCTACAGTAATATATCACAAAAAGGAGAAGACTGGATTTACCCTAGAAATGGCAGAACTGGTTAAATATTAGGCAAATCAAAAGTATAAATGACTATATTAATTATAAAAACAAGAAAAATCATCTGTTATCTCAATAGATACAAAAAAGCTTTTGACAAAATACCCATTTATGGGTATTATATATAATATATTATGAGAAAGTAGAGGAATAGTTTTCCTTTAGATTATAATGCCTGACAAAAACAAGAGCAAGCATTATTTGTAATGAGAATAAACTAGAAGCCTTTCCAATAGAAATCAAGGGTGAAGGGGAGAATGTGCATTATCACCATTGTTATTCAATATTGTATTAGAAATGCTAGCTATAACAAGAAGAAAAAAAATGAATGCAAGTTATAGGTAAATGCATTTTTTGAAGATATGATGGTTTGCTTAGATAACACCAGTCAACTAAAAACCTAATTGAAACAATTAACAACTAAAGTTGTAGAATATTAAATAACCCTATATCAATCATTAGTATTTTTGTATATTAGCAACAAACTCAGAAGGAAGAGATAGAAAGGTAAATTCCATTTAAAATAACTAAAGACAACATAAAATATTTAGGAATCTCTCTTTTTCCAAGATGCACACAGAAATTATATGAGCCAATTACAAACTGCTCTTTTTTACAAATAAAGGCAAATCCAAATAACTGGAAAAAGATGAATTACTCATGGGTAGGACAAATCAATATATAAAAATGACAATACTATATAAAGTAATTTTCTTAATCCATACTATATCAACTAAACTACTAAATAATCACTTTATAGATCTAAGAAAATAAAAACAAGATTCAGTTGAATGGGAAAGGCAAATAATTTCAAAGGAGTCAATGAAAAAATGGGAAAGGAGATTTAGCAGTACCAGATCTCAAACAATGTTAAAAAGTTATAATCGTCAAAACAATATGGCACTGAGAAAGCAACAGAGCTTCGGATTAGAGGAACAGATTAGGGACACAATATATAGAAGCAAATGAGCACAGGAATGTTACTATTTGACAAACCTAAAGAAGCCAGCTACTGGGACAAGACAAAACCTGTTAGGAAAACTGGAAAGTAGTCAGACAGAAACTAGGAACAGACCAACACTGCACACTGTACATCAAGACAAGTTCAAAATAGTGTATGATTTAGAAGTCAGGAGTTTTAATGAGCAAATTAGTGGAGAATGGGGAGAAACAACTTGCTGAATCTACAAATAGAGGAAGAGTTGTCATGATCAAACAAAAAATAGAGATTCATAGGAGGTAAAATGGATTATTTTGTTTTCAAAAAAATTTAAATATTTTTGAACAAACAAAACAAGAACCGGTAATATTAAAAGAAAATCAAGAAGCTGGAAAAAAAATTTTACAGCAAACTTTTCTAATTACTACCTCACATTTATCCAATTGGCTAAGATGTCAAAATAAGAAAATGACAAAGCTGTAAAGGGGGGGTGTGGGGGGGAAGGCACACTAATAAACTGTTGGTGGATTTCTCAATTTGTCCAAATTATTCTGAAGAACAATTTGGAACTATACCCAAAAGGCTATTGAACTGTGACTCAGCAATAGAGCTACAAGAGATTAAAAAAAAAGAGGGAAAGGGGCACACATGCACAAACATTATTTATAGCAGTCCTTTTTATAGCGGCAAAGAATTGGAAATTGAGGGGATGTACATCAGTTGGGAAACAGCTGAACAAGTTATGTTATATGAATATAATAGAATACTATTGTGCTATAAGAAATGATTAAGGGCACATTTTCAGAAACTAAAAAGATTTTTTGAACTGATGCAAGGTGAAGTGAACAGAACCAGGAAAACATTTTATACAGTAACAAGAGAATTGTAAAGATAATTGCAAAGGACTAACATAAGAAAGAACTTAACCATCTATCTCCAAATAGAGAATTTACAGAGCCAGAGGATGAAGCTTATTTTTTTTATCTTCCCTTTTTTTCTTGATTATGTGTAGGTATGTGTATATGAAACATAGCTAATGTCATCACTTCTATGACTACACATATTTATAATGGTTTTTTTTTGTCTTCTCAATATTTGGAGAAAGGGGAGAGGGGATGGAAAGAATTTGGAACCACAATTGAATTAAAATAAAAAAATAAACATCTGGATAAAATTAGACATATTTCTCTCAACTTTAAATTATTCTTTATCATTCTTCAATTTAAACATGGGGTTTCCTCACATGATATATCATCTATATCTATATGAATGTTTATACCTATGTCTATATCTCTATATTTATACTATATACCTTTTCAAAAAAGGTCTTTATATCTTTTTAAAAGGGTGAATAAGAAATTATAATATCAATACCCTGAACCTTCAGGGAATAGATTTAGATTAAGGAATAGCCAAAAATAATTAAATATTATATGGTAGGTATCTGATTTTACCTCAGTATTTATAGTTTTTTAAAGCTTACTCTAAACTGAGCGTCTTCTTTTCAAATATAACATTTATCATTTAGACTGAGGGAAAAGTTTAGCAATCATGTCTGGGTGGTTGTTTTAAAGAATGTAGCGGCCAGTTTGTTCTCCCTATTTACCTGGAAAAGATCATATGGAGACAGGATAAAATTGTAATTTAAGAGATTTTCACTGAATGAAGGGAAATGTCTCCTGACGGAAAGATGCAAAAAGAAGTTAGGATGGGTAATAAAAGGAAATTACATTTTCTCATTTTTTGAGTATAGGTTAGATTTATTCTTTTTCTCTTGACCTAGGATTTTTTGGATATACTGTATTGCCTGAAGGTAGGAGGATCTCTAGGGTAAAGGATCTAGACAATGGAAAAGGCACGGGTTGTCTCCTCAAAGAACTCTAATAAATCATGTACTTTATTTTGTCTTTTTTGCTTGTTTGCTTTGCTTGTTTTTAGCAAGGATGAAGCTAATTATCCCTCATTATGCACAAGTGAAAAAGTCCCAAAGATCCAAGCTCTACATTTGTCTGACTGGCCTGGGACTGGGCTGCTTTCTTTCTATGATGATACCTTGCAACCATTCCAGCAATCCTGCATGTTGACCCAGTAATTTTTATGGTTCCAGATGCTTTCAATTCCAAGGAAATGTTCATCTTGAGTGTTGTAACTGCGGCCAGTAAATGGTTCAATGTAGAAATTCTCAGGTACCTCACGCCTTCCAGACAGGATGAGGACCCATGCATGGATTCGAAGGCCATGCATTGGGTCTGGAGGTGGTTTATCCAATTCCTGAGAGGAGAGAAACAGTTAGCAGCAATGTAGCTGGTATCTCAGTATGGACAAGTATGTGAAAGATGTAGTTAGACATAGTCAGGTGGCCCATGAGAATAATGTAGACTTTTTTTTTTGTGGGGAAGAAAACAGCTATGAACCACTTCCTCCAAGACCATCTAGCAGTGGGAATCTTGAGGACTGGAAGATTAACCTTCCCCATCTAACAAAAGACCAGGAAAACTTCAAACTTATGCTCCAAGAGATGAAAGGAAGAAGGTAGTGAGATAGAATAACCCAGAAGGGACAGCTCTGATTTCAGTCTCAAGACTCCTCTAGTGAGTGACCTCAAAGAAATATCATCCTTTTTCTTCGCCTCAGTTTCCCAGTGTGCAAGAATTACCATACTTGGGGAGCTCATGGAACCCACCAAGAGTCTTTCTTCTTCCTCTTTCCACTTTTTCTCCTCTGCAGCCTTCATTTCTGCCTCCTTCTTGGCTTGCTGGGTAAGCTCAAATTTGCTGCGTAGGTCCCTTGGGGATTTGATTGTGTACTTTTTAGGTATTGCCTTCTCTTTTTCTTCAGGAGTCTGTAGCCCAATAAGAAATCACAATGATGAGGAGATATTAAATATTAGCATTTATAAAGTCCTTTAAGGTTCACAAAACAATATATATATGTGTGTGTGTGTGTGTGTGTGTGTGTGTGTGTGTGTGTGTGTGTGTGTGTGTGTTTACTCATCTTTTCCTCTTAAAAATCCTGGAAAGTAGGTGAGATTATCATTCCCATTTTTACATTTGGGGAAACTAAGACAGAGAGAGGTTAAGTTACTTGCCCACTCCTAAGTATTAGAGCCAAATTTGAACTTAGAACTTTCTGACTCTATCTTGTCATCTATCCTCAGTGAAATCCTGCTGCTTAGGATGGGATGGGTATAAGAACCTGAATCTGAAAATATCAAACTTTTACAAGAAACTATCTTCCCTCATGCAGAAGTTATTCTGTGCCCTAAAATATGTAACTTTTCCATTAAGTTGCTGTTTGGGTTTAGGTGAATCTTTTTCTATTTCTGGGCCTCAGTTTCTTCATCTGTAAAATGGAACAAGTAACACTTGCCCTGTGTTTTTTTCCACATTAAAGGAGACAATAGGTAGAAAAGTGCTGCTCAGTCCATTATGTAGTAAGAATTTATTAAGATCTTCCAATGTGATAGGCATGGTGCTGGGTGCTTTATAAAAATAATCTCTTTTGATTCTCACAATAGACCTAGAGGTAGGAGTTACTGTATTGTAGCTGAGGAAACTGAGGTAGACAGAGGTTAAGTGACTTGTCCATATAACTAGGAAGTATTTAAGGTCAGATTTGAATTAAAGTCTTCCTGATTCCTGGTCCAGTGTTCTGTTCCCTAGTTGCCTATGATCTGCATCAGAACCAAGTCCATAATCTGTGGATGGTACAGGGCAATGAATTGTCCCTCCATCAAGTAAGATTCCCCATTAGGTGTTGTAGTATCTTTGTAAAGTCTATTCTGTTTGCTCTTCTTACAATGCAATAGAATGACTTGTGAAATCCTTCCTCCTTTATGAAGCAGAAAGTCAATAATCAATAACAATAGCTCTGTCATTTATGAAAAAGTAAGGGGATGTGGGTGTTCCTCAGCTCCAGATCCAGCCCCCTCTTACCTCCTTGGGCTTCTTCATTAAGGGGCACACTTCCCGAGTCAGGTCCATCTGACAGATGTCTCTGCTGGCATAACCACTGACGCAGTAGGCATCATAGCCAGCACCAATGAGCATAGAGCACAACAGAGTGCTGAAGTCAAAGCAGTTCCCTTTCTGGTACTTGAGGACAGAAGTAGGAGAGAATAGATATTCTGGCTGGGAAAAGAAAAGCAAATGAGTCAAGGAATGGGTTCAGGATGGTTGGTCATTGAGTATCTCTTGGTTTTTCTGCCTACTGAGAACATATTCCCACCTGAAGTCTGTGCTCCTCAGTCAGTGAAGTGAAAAGAACCCTGAAATTGGACCCTGCCCACACTACTTATGGGACGCGGGTAAGTAAAACCACCATCCCCTTTCTGGATCTGTTTCTTCCTCTATAAAATGAAGGGGTTGGGTAATGATTATGACAAAAATGTTATTTATGTGACAATATACATTTATGTCACAAAGTCTGTAAAAGATCTAATTTGATCTTTATAATAGGCCTGTGAAGGACTTGCTATTATTATTGACCTCATTTTACAAATGAAGAAATTGAGTCCAGAGAAGTGACTACTTCAGGTCACATGACTATATAGTGTCTGAGGCAGGATTCAAATCCAGGTCTTCCTGACTCTAAGTCTAGTACTCAATCCATTTTTCCACTTGATGGGGGGTGGTGTTTAAACTAGATGATTGCTAAGGCTCCTTCCAGCTCCAAGTCCTAGGAGTCATAAGTTCAGAGCCATCTAATTTGAGGAATTTCCTCTGCAACATCTGCTTGAAGATTCAAGGATAGGGAGGCCATTACCTCCTAAGGCAGGAGACCTAAGCTGTGGACAGCTTCAATGCCTTTCTATATATTTGTACCCAAATCTGCCTTCTTTCACTCCTACCCCTAGTTAGTTCTGTCTTTTTAGGGGGGAGGGGATGATATCTCTGTTGTCTATTGGTGACTCATTTGATTCCCTAGGGTAACCTTCTGTTTATTCATTCCACTCTTCAATCAATCAATCAACAAGTATTTCTTTATTGCCAATGCTAGATCACCAAACCCAGTCATTAATGGGGTGGGGCATGGTCAGAAAACCTTGAAGGAGGACCTTTTCTTCTTATGTTTATTCTCCATCCCAAAAAATGAAGTCACAGAGGGATGGGAAAGGAAGAGTTCAAAGCATGAAGCCCTACTCTTCTCTTTCCTGATGGTAGACAGAGACTTGGCATCAATCAGCCTTCTTGGTGGGTACACCAGAAATCCTCAGTTCTATCCACCTGTACAATATCCATGACGTGTTCCAGCTTAGAGCACTGAGTTACGGTGAGGGCAATGTGTATTGTTCTTACCAGCTTAATAGGGGATGGCAGGGGCACTATAGTGAGGAAATCAGAAACAAATTCAGCACAGGTATCCCAGTTGTAGAGCTCTGGGTAAGGCATCAGAGTTGGGCGGATCGTGGTGCTCACAAACTTCTGTAAAGAGAGGCCACACTTGAACCTGGATTTGGAAGCACCCCTTCTTAAACTAATTTCAGTTCCTAAGGAATGAGGGAACAAATACTGCCCAGAGTGATCACTACAAACCTAATCACTCTGCAGGTTAGGCACTGAACCCCAGTAGACTGTCCCTGAAAGGGGGTAGGATCTAGTTCCTAGAAGAGCCAGTTTGTCTTTGAGTTCCCCGAGGGAAAGAAGTGTTATTTTTTTCTATCTTTATATGCCCAGCCCTAGAATAGGATATATGACACCTAGAAAATACCTGAATGGAATTGATTATTCTTTTGTCATAAACAAAAAACTATAGAACTACTTGGAATAATTTATTGCTTCTCCTCCACCTGGTGACAATCACAGAGGATAAACAGGGAAAGGCCATTTCTTCTCCCAATAGGAGCTTCTCCTGCTTCTCTTTCCCTCTTATCTATATACTTTCCATTCTCCTTGGAACTATTGTGCTGACTTTTGGATACAAAGATAATGCATTGAATTGCTTGCAGTCAGATTGATACTCTCAGTTGTGTCTCAAGGGAAGTGATGTTGTGTACTGAGAGAAGCATTTAATGGAAGTCTTAGATTCTTGTTTTCACTCCATTCCTAATTGTTCCCATGGCCTTGGGCAAATCCCTTCACTTCCTTTACCCTTCTCCCCCCCCTTCCCCTTTTCCCCTTTTCCTTTCTTTTTTCTTTTCCCTTCTTTTTTCCTTTCTCCTTCTTTTTCCTTTTCCCTTCCTTCTTTTTCCCTTTCCTTCCTTTTCCCTTCTTTTTTCCTTTTTCCTTCCTTCCTTTTTTCCTTTCCTTTTCTTCTTTCCTTTCCTTCTTTTCTCCCCCCTCCCCTTCCCCTTCCCTCCCCCTTCCCTCCCCTTCTCTCCCCTCCCCTCCCCTTCTCTCCCCTCCCCTCCCCTTCCCTCCCCTCCCCTCCCCTTCCCCCTTCCCCTTCCCTTCCCTTCCCTTCCCTTCCCTTCCCTTCCCTTCCCTCCCCTTCCTTTCCCTTCCCTCCCCTTCCCTCCCCTTCCCTCCCCTTCCCTCCCCTCCCCTCCCCTTCCCCCTTCCCTTCCCTTCCCTTCCCTTCCCTTCCCTTCCCTTCCCTTCCCTCCCCTCCCCTTCCTTTCCCTTCCCCTCCCCTTCCCTCCCCTCCCCTCCCCTTCCCTTCCCATCCCTCCCCTTCCCTTCCCTCTTTCTCCTTCCTTCCTTCCTTCCTTCCTTCCTTCCTTCCTTCCTTCCTTCCTTCCTTCCTGTCTCCCTCTCGTCCTTTCTTTATAGCTTTCTTTCCCCCAACTTTCTTTCATTAAAAGGGATAGCTGTCTCAGTAGAGGAGAAGGATTCAGAAATACAAATGATATAAAAACAAAGGGTATCAATAAAACTTACAAATTTTCAAAAAAAAGGAAGAGGGGAAATGGTTGAGGAAGCAGATCACATTAGGAATTAAGCTGCTGAAAGGGTAGTAGGACTCATCTCTGAGAAGGGAACCAATTCCTTTGGGTATCATGTATACTTGACTATATTAGCATCATATATCAATCAACTGAGCTCCCTAGTTCTATATGCATTTTCCAAAATAAATTGATATCTAGTGTTTACATTATAGTCTTATGTCAGAGGTTTGAACTCAGGTCTTCCTGACTCTGATGCTATTCACTCAGTAATGATGCTTGTCCCTTCTTTTCCCACTCTTTCCTCTGTCTCTGTGTTTATCTGTTTTTCTGTCCCCCCCACCCCGGCCACGATTCGATCTCTGTCTTTCCTCACTCTGTCTCTCTGTCTTTCCCTCTCCCCTTTTTCTATCTGTCCCCCAAGCCCTGTCTCTGTGTTTCTCTCTCTCAAGAAATAGTCTCCCCTAGGGTAGAAGAGATGCAATAGATTAAATGAATAATATACTGCCCATGGTATGATTGGTAGGTTTGTATTCTGTGTCATGATTACTGATCCATTGTTCTTTCACAAGGGACTGGGCACCTCCCAAACAATAGGATGCTTTGTCTTTAGTGTATTATTTCTGGCACAGAGCATGTGTGAATGGGGAGATTTTTAAAACAAAATTCTTATTTGAAAATAAGTCTAGGTAAAGAAATCCAAAGAAGTAGATTTGCTCCATTTCTAATGAGAATGATAAGCCTGCCATCATATTCTCCTTTTCCCTCCCATCATACTCCATTGCTCAGAGTCCTGCAGTAAATCCTTCTAGGGGAAGCAGTATTTGTCAGGGAAGAGGACACTGGATTTGGAGTCAGAAGTTCCAAGTCTGATGCTATTCCCTTTATCTACATGGTGCTCCCATCTTCCAGCTCCCTTCCATCCTCTGATCATCTCCCCTCTACCTCTAGGTCTTCAAGACTTTAGGAGGGCTTGATGAATCTTTCCAGCAGCTGGAACCTTCATTTTTAGATTACCTTCCACCAACACTGACTCTACTTGGTATATACAAAATAGTTTGGGTATTGTTTTCCCCATAAGACTATAGGAGCATCTTGAGGGCAGGGACCCTGTTTTTGCCTTTTTTCAGTATCATTTTGTCTAGCACATAGTAAATGCTTAAAAAATGGCTAGTATGAACTGGACCTCAATCTCCTTAGCTAAAGGTTCAAATCCTGATATTCTCTGATTAGTTTGCCTATGGGAAGAAAAAATCTCAAAAGGTTTGCCTTTAACTGACTCTAAAATCACTGATAGTTTTAAGTCTTTGACCCCTAATCCTATCACTGTTTTCTTTTCTTTGTCCTTACCTGCACATCACACTCATTCCGTGGGTGAAGAAAGAGTGGCTCTCGGTCTGGGCACAAGTGATTATACTGACGAGCGAAATTATCTGCCACGTGTATGAGCAGATCCTCTTTGGCAGAATTGGTTCTGTAGGACTCTGGCAGCGAGGATATGTCAATAGAGCTCTTTGTGAATGTCCTATAGTCAAGGAATGGAGAAAGATGGACTAAGGAGTGATGGAACAAATTCTGAAGCATCACCTAGATCTTCTTCCATGTCTTCTAGGTGGGGACCTGTACTTCTGTGGTTAGATGTGAGGGACCCCAAGAAGTGCTCTATGCCCCTGTCTAAAAATGCACCATGAGAGAGTCCTTCCATTGAACGAACAAGGCTTTCTTCACAAAAATATACCTGAGCAGAAAGGAGCCTTTAAACTATTGATCATTCATTGGAATTTAGAGTCAGAAGACTTGGTAATGTCCTGACTCTACTACATACTAGCCATTGACCTCAAGTCAGCCATAAATTCTCATTGGCTCAGAAAAGTATCTACCATATTTCCCTCAATATAAGACCAGGTCTTACATTAATTTTTGCTCCAAAAGATGCATTGGGGCTTATTTTCAGAGGATGTCTTATTTTTTTTTCATGTACAACAATCTATATTTATTCATTTATTCATATACAAAAATTTATTTTAACTAATAACAATAATACTGTTTATTTATATTTAATTATATATTATTATTTTATAATTCAATAGTCTGATGTGTGTTGCAATGATTCCAATGAAGGATAGGCAAGGTGAGTTAAATGAGTCTGTTTGGGCTGACGATCTTAAGAGGAGCTTATTTTGGGTGATAGGTAGGGCTTATGAGTATCCTGGGAAAAAATCGTGCTAGGGCTTATTTTATGGTTAGGTTTCTAATTTTTTTGTGGGGGGGGAGATAAGGTAAGACTATATTAGTGGGATAGTAAGTAGAAGTCTTCATTGGTAGAGAAAGTTTCTCAAAGGGAATGAAGTCATAGTTTAGCCAAAAAAAATCATTAAGGCCTTGATGTGACAATTCCTCTCATTTCACTGACGTTAGGGTCATGAGGGGATGGGAGTCTGATGTCAGGGCTAAGAGTGTTTGGAGAGCTGTCTGCAGAAGTGGGTAGGGGGCATATTTGTGGTCTGGGAACTCCTTTTGTGTCCAGGCCCAAAATGGGGCCAGTGGGGCTCGGTGGGAGGAGGATGAGAGAAGGAAAGCAGGAAGTGCTGCAGATAGTCCTTTGGGGGTGCTAGAGGCTCCAAACCCCCAAACCCATTGCCACCATTGTACTCTGTGATGATGGGAAAATGAATCCTCCCCATGGTCTCTACTAGCTTCTCGTAGTTCTAGTCCAGCCTGGTTATAACTTCACGAAGAAGTCCCCGTTGCCCCCACTACTAACACAGGAAGGTCAGGGATGTGAACTTCAATTTCACTCAGCTTCTGCTCCAGATCCAGAAGGTCTTCCCGGTTGAGAGTGGACTCTTCTCGGTCTTTCTCTGCTGCCCTCCTTGCTGCTTGCTCAGCCTCGGCTTCCCTTTCTGCCGCCTCCTCCTCTTCTACTTTTTCCTTTAGGACTTCCATGTTAACTTCGATCTAGCCCCTGAAAACAAAAAGAGTAGGCCAGGTGAGTTAAGAGCCCTGGACTAGAACATCGGAGCCCCAGTTTCTGGTCTCTGCTCTTGCCAGCTCACTCTCTGACTGCCACCAAGCTCCTTCTCCTCTCTGGAGTTCTGTCTCCTCTTTTGAAAAACGAGGGGGGTCATTCAATAGAGTATAGAGATCTATCTTACCTGAGAATAAAATGAGAGGAAAGGGATGGTAGAAGGGGGGCAGGGGAGGGGAGGGGAAAGTAGGTGATGAGGAGGGACAGGGTGAAAGGAGAGAGAGAGAGAATAGAACAAAGGGGAGTGGGGAGAGATCAGAATGGAGGGAAATACAGCTAGTGAGAACAATTGTCAGAAAAGATATTGAAGCAATTTCTCTGATGGACTTATCATAAAGAAGGCAACTCATCCCATAGACAGAGCCAATGGAATCTGAACACAGACTGGAGTACATTTTTTTTTCTCTCACTTCATTTCTTTTGAGGTTTCTCTGTCTGTTTTGAGGGAAGGGTGTTTATGTTTACTTTCACAACAAGATTATTGTAATAATATGAAAATAAACCAAAAAAAAAAGAAGGAACAAAAAAGAAAAATGAGGGTGTCAGACTTAATGATCTCTAAAATAGCTTCTGATTATATATAATAATCTTTGGTTTTGTGTTTTCTCTACTTAGATACATGGCATCCCAACCTCAGTAATATTGGGCAATCTTTGGATGAACTCTCTATCTCACAGGCACCTAGTAGAAATATTGTGTAGATAATAAACACTTGATAAATGTTAATTGAATTGGATGGGTCAGTTGGTCAACACCATTCATGATCCCATTCATCTTGCATTGGGTAGTCATTAGACTTTAAGTTCCTTAAGGCAGGACCATCTTGTAAAAATCTTTCTTTGTATCTAGCACTGAGCGCCATGGCTGACCCATTTTCTGTTGTTGTCATTTCAATAGTGTCTTACTCTTCATGACCCCATTTGAGGCTTTCTTGGCAAAGATACTAAAGTGGTTTGCCATTTCCTTTTTTTCATTAGAGACAAAACATGTTTTTATAGATATTTATGCGGTTAGAAGACGCTAAGGAAGAGAAATATTAGCAACAATAGCAGCTGCCATGAGAGGATAAGCAGTAAGAAAAAGTATAGGAGCATGAGAGTTTATCTGGGGTGTAATGCCCTCCAAGAGTGGGTTGGTTTCCCCCAAAGAAAATAAGCCACCATTTTCTTCTCGAGCTTATTTTACAAATAAGGAAACTGAGGTAAATGGGGCTAAGTAACTTGTCCAAGATCACACAGTGTTTGAGGCCAGATTTGAACTCAGGTCATCTTCTTGGTTCCAGACCCAGAATTCTTTTCACTGCACCACCTAACTGCCCCTAGCTGACATATAACTAACTGGATGTCAATTAATCCAAACTTTTCTGGTCATTATCTCATGGGACTTTGCCCCAAAGAATTTGTCAGTGAGGGGTCTTTGTGTTCCCCACTAATCTGAAGTTCTTAATGGTAAGGACTGCCTGTTCAGGAGTCAACAGTTCAGAACAAGTCCATCTCCTTCCCCTCTGCCTTTGAATAAACTGTCCCTCAGCCTTGGATCTCTCACCCTCCTCACTGCTGCCTCTTAGAACCCCCTTCAAAGCTCAGTTCATGTTTCATTTCTAAGAAGACTTTCTAAAACCCATTGCTGTCTCTCTATAGTCCTCAATATAGTATATATCAATATAGTATATTCATATTTATATATGGCATTTACTCAGTCAAATGTAAGTTCCTTGAAGACAATTTTTTTTTATTTCTGCAGACTCTCAAGCAGAGTACACTGCACACAGTGAGCACTCCAGGAATACTTATTAGTCTGGATTGGGTAGGTCAGTCAGCCAACTGTTTACTCAACACCTATTGGATACCAACCTCTAAGCTTATCACTAAGGGGTTTCTTTTCAAGTCACCCACTCTAAGGAAAGCTTCAAATATCCAAAGGTTCCCTCCCCACTTTATTTCCTATTCTAAAGAAGATAGTGCTTAGAAGGCAGGAAAAAGACCGAGAATCTCCATTTGAAGATGAAAAAATTGGGCACACTCAGAAAACCTTTGATCTTGTCCTCTGATAGATGGACTCTCACCATGATGTATTGGGTAGACCCCTTCCCTGCCCCTTCTGGCTCCCTTTTATAGGTCTTCCCCCAAAGATCCTTGAGGGAAGAAATTGTCTTTCTCATTTATATTTGCATAGTATCTAGGACAGAGTAAGAACTCAATTGTTCCATCATGTCATGCCATATTATACCACACATATTATATTATGTGTCACATATATCATTATGTAATATCATACATCATGTGACATGCTATACACATCAGTATTATACATCTTATACCATCTATGTCATATTATATATATACAATACATATTATATATACAATATAATCTCATACAACATAACATCATCTTGTAATTGGTTAAATAAAACATATCACATTATGTGGCACATCACACATCAGACCATGCATCATATTATATAATATATAACATGTCATATAACACAAAATACATTATATACCATATCAGCAGTCATATGTCACATCATAGGCACTAGATGGAATGCATGTGTGAGGAAGAGCAAGATGATGATGGGTGTGGGGAGAGATTGTAGAGCGTGTGGAGGAGGTTTATGTGTAACAACTCTGGAAAGGTAGAAAGTGGCCAGACTCTGATGGTCTTTTAAGGTTGAACATGTTTATATTTGATACTAGAGAGGTAAAATGGAGTCCTTGAAGTTTATTGCATAACTGTGTGTGTGTGTGTGTGTGTGTGTGTGACAGTAGACAGATAGATAAGAGAGAGACAGAGACAGAGAGCCAGAGACAGAGAGGAGAGACAAAGTCAGAGACAGAGACAGACAGAGAGCATCAAATCTGCCCTTTAGAAAAATCATTTTGGTAGTTGAGTGAAGGATAGATACTTGAAGCAAGCAGACTAATTGGTAGGCCGATATATGGTAAAAAGGAAATGGGGCCTAAAAGGGTGATCCGGATAGAGTCTCAGTGTCCTGTAATGGGCATCCTGGGGTGTCTACAAAAACATCCTTTTCCCATGTTCTCGGTTTTTCTGTGTTGAATTTTTTCTGTCCCCTAACACATTTCCCCTAGTCCCTCCATCTTCCCCCCCAACCTATTCCATGGGATCTATGGAGGGCTGGTGTCAGTTCTTCCATCCCCTCCCTAAACTCACTTATACCAGCTTTCTTCCCTGCCCCCCCCCCAAGTTATTCTCCTTGGCCAGACTCCAACCCCTGCTCCCCTCCATCCCCATTCCACATCAGTTTACAGGAAGGTGAGGGCTAGAGATCACTGAGCGCCTGGCATGCCCTCTCCCCCCACCCTAAGGAAGATTGAGCTGTCACCCTCTCCGCCTTCACCCTGTCCTTACTTTCTAGGGCAGCAACCGCAGCCTGTACCACCAAGCAACTAGCCTAGTTTGTTAGTTCTGTCTCCATAGGAACCAGATTCCGGAAGTTGGGAAGAAAAGCCTTCTGGGAGTTGTAGTCTCTTAACTTCCCAGGCAATCCCACAGGGCAATCCCACAAGTCTGTCTTATTTCCCTAATAGGGTGGAGAGGGGGGATCTACACAGTCTATTTATATACAAGAGTTCAAGATACTCCTCGCAAGGTACCGCATTTATTCTACTTCAAAGTTTTGAACCTCTAGCCAAATTTTCCCCTTTGCTAGACCCAAACCAACGATATGTGTTTAAAAGCATTTCAATGAAAAGAATCACAAGATATCAAGGAACTGAGTTGAACAGCAAGTGTATCTGGCAGCCATACTTGGGTGACTCTTGGTAGTTCTCATACTTGGGTACCTCTCATACCTTGAAGTGAGTCAGCGAACTCTCCCTTCCTTCCTGTCCCCTTCTTCCCCTTTTTGTCTCCACACTGTGGATAAAAGTATTATTTTAAAAGCATGATATTGAACTGGACATTGTGCTGCCTTTACCCCTAGCTTCAGGATCTACTTTCCTCAGATACGGATGCCTTTGGCTATGGAATTCAGCCATTATCAAAATCTTGATAGAATGCTACAATTCAGGATTGCCACACTAGTTGGACATACCCAAGTGTTGTGTGTTGTGTTGATTTCCATGGAATATTGAAATAAAAAAGAAGGCCACCTTACAGATGGATTGTTGGCTTTGCCAGGTTCAGTCTTTCCCCCTTTCTGTTCCTTGCTTCAGTAATTCATGGGTATCCATGGGTATTTCATGGGATCTACTTCATGGATCAAGGAAGTCATTGGTATAGATATCTCCTCTGCCCATCCCGACCTCCTTCATAGTTTATCAGACTGTGAGTCCAAATGCCTAGAAAAGATCAATTAGTATGTAGTAGCAAACTTCGACATCAAGAGTCTCTCCTTATGACTCCCCAACAATTCTTTCAGGTCATAGAGTGGAATGGCAACCAGGTCAATGCTCATGATGTCAGTGGTTGTTGGAGTAGTCCCTACCTCTTTTATAAGTGCAAAGTATGTCTTCCACCCAACTCAGAGGGGCTAGGTTTGTCTCTAAAACTCACCTGCCTCCTCTTCAGTTGTCATTTAGTGGTCATTCTCCAAACCCCAAATCAATTAAAACCCCAATCAAGAAACACTATCAATATTTTGGTGAATTTAAAAAACTTTGTTAGTTCTTTCCTTGGGGTATATACCTAGAAGTGGAATCTCTGGGTCATAAAGCATGAACAATATAATGACTTTCTTAGACTAAAATGTTTTCTAGAATGGTTGGCCCACTTCACATCTCTCCAATAGTGATTTATATGGCAGTCTTTTCCACAGTCAATCACCCTGCATGTCTTAAGAGTTTACTATTTGAACTGGAGATATGAAGACAAAAGTGAAAGAGTCCCTGACCTAGTCCTAAAAGACTTTTCAGAATGGTCAAACCATTTCACTATCCCACCAACAGTGTATTTATATGCCTGTCTTTTCCATAATTAACACGCATGCATCCAGTGTTTACTATTTGAGCTGGAAGTATGAAGACAAAAATGAAACAGTCCCTGCCCTCAAGAAGTTTACATTCTAATTGGAAGAAAAAAATGAATGCATACATATACATGCATAATATCTATAAAATGAATACCAGGTAGTTAGGGGCATAGAGAGAGGGGAAAGAAAGACTTCATGCAGAAGGTGATACTTGAACTAAATCTTGAAAGAAAATGAAGATTCCAAGAGGGAGGAGATGCTGGAAGTCATCAGGAAATCACAATTTATGGGTATGACTGAGGAGAAACTTTAGGGACCTACATGTCACTGACTCACAGTGAGTATTTGCTCCATTTTCCTTCTTCAGAATGTGTGTGCCCAGCTCTAAGAAAGCAAAATCATACTGAATCTCTTGGCCTCAGTTTCCTCATCTGTAGAATGGGGATAATGATAACACTATCTCCTGGGTTTCTGTGAGGATCAAATAAAGCTATATAAATGCTAGCTTCTGAAATCAGCAGGAATCGAACGGACAAGCTAGAAGGCAATGGCGTTTGGTGAAACTAGTCCTAGATTTAGAGCACACCAACTCTGTCCCTTACTAGTTGCCTGATCATAGGAAAGTGACTTTCATATGTACAATGAAGGAGTGATCTATTGGGACACCCTTTCACAGGGTCCTCAAGGTCAGAATTGTTTTCATAATTAAGGTGTTATTTGACTACTGAAATATTCTTCCCTTTTCCAAATACAAACCTATATGAGCTCAAAGTTTCCTCATTTTCTTCAACAAAACAACATAGCACAATAGATTGAAGCAGATATGAGAATTCAGCTATCTTCTCTTAAGTCAAATTTAAAGAAATTTGCAAAAAAGATATAAATGATGCCACTTCTCACTGTTTTCTTTTTGTTTGTTTTTATTTATGGCAATAGGGTTAAGTGATTTGCCCAAGGTCACACAGGCAATTATTAAGTGTCTGAGGCTGGATTTGAACTCAGATCCTCCTGACTTCAGGGCTGGTGCTCTATCCACTGTGCCACCTAGCTGCCCTCACTGTTTTCTTTATTTTCTAAAATATAGTTTTCATAGAACTGAATTATTCATGAATAAGAAATAGATTTAACATATTTCTTCATGTATAAGATACACCCTTTTTTGAAAAATTTGGGGTCTAAAAACAGGGAGCATTGTTGAGGGCCAGCCCCTGGGAGTGATCTTCACATATCCTTGGTGACTTTTTCCATCAAAGATATGTATGGATTATTGCTCATTGTACGGATCAATTGGCTCACCAGTGAACCCTGACCTGGGAGAGGTGGTTGTAAAAGGTTTTTCCTGATAGAGAAGTATGCAGATTTATATGAACAAATATTGTAAATTTACCCAGGAAATTGTGAAACTGGTTTCCTTTCACTTGTCATTTCTGAGATAAGTTTTTGCTATAAAAAGTCTGAGTTTCTGAAAATAAAGTCGGTAGATTTTCACTTCCCAACCTTTCATGTTTGGGTATGTTTTTCTCTGAAATTCATGTCCAGACCCACACCAGAGCTATTGCAGGCAAAAGAGCCATCTTATATAGTGGTTGTAGATTTTTTTACTTGCATTTCCTGCTTTTTCACACTTGTCTTCACGCTCGTTGTTTCACATTTGTTAACTGTATTTAGGTGACATTTTGCCACATTTTGCTCAGAAATGACTCAGAAAAGATTTTTGCACAGTGCTGAATTCAAGTTCAAAGTGATACAGTTTGCAAAAGTGAATGGAAATTGTGTTGCTGAATGTCAGTTTGGTCCTCCTCCAACTGAGAAAACAATCTGAGACTGGCTACAGGAAGAAGAAACCTACTGAAGATGCCCTGGCAGAAGAAGGCCATGAAAGGCAAGGCAGCCAAATGACCTGATGTAGAGAGGGAACTGAAGAGATGGATAAAGAGCAAAGGGCAAGTGGAATTCCTGTGTCCACAAAGATGGTTCAGCAGGAGGCAAGAAGAATTGCTGATGAAAAAGAAATGACACAGTGGGTGCTTCAGGTTCATGAAAGGGAATGGAGTAAACATGCATCCATGCATCAGACTAGCCCAAAAGATGCCTGAAAGCTAAGAGCAGAAGGTCCTGGAATTTCATGATGATTAAAACCTGAGTTCAATAATAACTTCATGTAATACTTTTTTCCAAATTTTGGGCCCCCAAATTAAGGTACATCTTATATTTGGAGAAAGATGATATTTTTAAATGAATTAATATATACTTTATAATTTACTGATTTTAATTTTTAGTAGAGCAAATTTAGGTGGCATAGTTAATAGAACCCTGGGCTTGGAATCAGAAAGATTCATTTTCACAAGATCAAATATGACTTCAAACACTTATTAGATATATGACCCTGGGCAAGAAGAGTGGAACTTGCCTGAAATTATTCAACAGATACAAGGAAGCAAAGTCAGGCAGATTTGAAAACAATATATAATATTTATTATACAGCTTTTCTTGAAATGGAAATTTATTGTTCTATATTGAATCCTCTCTTATGAATTTCTGTGTATCTGGCAATTTTATTCTTTTGCATTTGTTTAAAATTTTTTAAAAATTATTTAAAAAAGGCATGGACCTGTCTACTCCCTTGATGCTGAATTGCTGTGGTTTGTCTTGGCAGTACTGGAAGATGAGTCCGCTGTTACATTTGGGTAGAAAAGGATGGCAAACCAGCTGAACATGAAAACACCTGTAAATGAGAAGTCAACTTGAGCCTTGGTGGTGGAAGCCAGTGCAGGGTTGGGAAGTTGGTGTATTGGGATGGAGGAGGGGGGTGGTGTAGAGTATGGGTATTTCTTGGACACAGAGCCTAAGAGTTGTATTTCTCAGCATTGATGTTATGTCTTATGTTATGGAGTTGCAAGACAGGAAACCTGGATCCCTGCTTCCTTCCTTGACCTTGCAAGATTCTTTTTGGGGGAAAACCCATGAAAACATGAATCAAGAGATCTTCACTCCAGTCCCACCCTTGCCACTATCAATTTTGTGCCTTAAGGAAGTAATTTAATTTCTTTAGAACTTATCTATTAAATAGGGAGAGTGAAAACATCTATAAAATGAGTATAATAAAAGCATTATCTCAAAAACTAGTAGAAGGATCTCAAATTCAATGCTTTGTAAACCTCCAGGATCATGTAAATGCCAACGATTATTATTGCCAGCTGGGTGAATCTGGGAAAATTACTTAGTTTCTCTCTCAGTTTTAGTGTCTTTTTCCAGAAAGTGGCATTTCAAAGCTCTTATTGAGATTTCAAATGAGGCAATATATCCAAAGTGTTTTGTAAACTTTAGACCTCACATTTATATAAATGTAAAATGCTATACAGATGTTAAATATTATGATTTTAGTTGTTACCAAGTTGTCCCCTTAGGCAAGTCACTTAACCTTTCTCAGTCTCAGTTTCCTCATCTGTAAAATGGGGTGAATAATAACATCTGCTTCCCAGGGTTGTTTTGAGGATCTCTAATGAAGTAATACATGTAAATAGAGTGCTCTGCAAAATTTCATGGTTATAATTAGCTATCATTCACCCTGGTCACTGAACCCACTTTCAGCCTCAGTTTCCTCATCTGTAAAATGGGGTGAATAATAGTACCTGCCTCGAAGGGTTGCTGCGAAAATCTAATTAGAAAATATAGAAAGCACTTTGCAAACCCTAAAATGCTACATAAATATTCATGGGATTACCCCCAGTACCATTACCATTATCAGCACACCACTGCCACTAACGCAGCCACTACTACCACTACCACTTTTACTGCTGCTACTGCTACTGCTACACCTATCAGACAAATGCCACTGCTATTCACTACTGCTTTTACTAGTACTGCTATAGCTACTACTATTGCTTCTAGCTGCTACTGCTACTTCGACTGCTACAACTGCCGCTGTTGCTGCTTTACTATTACTACTACACTCCTCCTCCTCCCCCTCCTCCTCCTCCTCCTCCTCCTCCTCCTCCTCCTCCTCCTCCTCCTCCTCCTACCACCACCAGTATTACTCCTCCTCCTCCTCCTATTCCTTCTACTCCCATTCCTACTACTATTACTACTGCTACTACTACCACCACTAGTACTATTACTACTACTACTCTACTGCTACTGCTACTACTACTGCTACTGCTACTGCTACTACTACTACTACTACTACTACTACCACTACTATTACTGCTACTACTGCTACTACTACCACCATCACTACTGTTGGGTTTTTTTTTTTAGGTTTTTGCAAGGCAAATGGGGTTAAGTGACTTGCCCAAGGCCATACAGCTAGGTCATTATTAAGTGTCTGAGACCAGATTTGAACCCAGGTACTCCACCACCACCACTATTAATAAAACTGCTACTTCTTCTACTGCTCCTACTACTATTAATTCTACTACTACTAATTTTACCTCTCCTATCACAACAGCTATTGCTACTACCACCCATCGCCACCACCACCACCACCACCACTACTGCTACTACTACTACTACTACTACTACTACTACAACTTCTAGTAGTAAAATTGCTACTGCTACTACTTCTAATACCACTAGTATTTGAGGCTCCTATTTTCTCTCCATTCCCAGGCACAGATGGGTCTGTCTGATCTGCTTCTCAGAGGAGGTGGGGAAAGGTGAGAGTATGTGATATGTTAGAGAAGGACTGGGATCTGAGAGTGTTCTTACCTTGTAGAGAGTTGAGTATTGTGAAGGCATAGATGGCACTCAAACCAATCGGGGTGAGGAAGACTAGCCCCCATGTTGCCCCCACCAAGCAGGAGAGGCCAAGCACAGTGACAAGTCCTTTCCAGCTTTGGCCCTGCTCCTTGCCTGCCTTGGAGACACGATGGTGGAAAATCTTCCATGCTACCAGACTCAGGATGATGCCACCGAAGAGGAAGATGACAATGAAGTAACCATGGACGGTGATGTGCAGGGCTGTTCTATTTTCTATCCAACACCTGACCAATACCCAAGCTAATCAGCATATAGAGTGAGCCTCTTTCCCTTGCCCCCACTTCATGGTTTCTCTTCCCATTCTCTACCCTGAACCTCTCACAGAATCCCTGAATCTCACAGCTGATGGGGATTCCAGGGGCTATCTCAAATCCATCTCTGAGTAAGGATGATCTTTACAATATCTCCTCCCAGCACCCCAGGTAGTCATCTAGTCTCTAGTGATACAGAGCTCACTTACTCCCTTGAAGCTGAAATACCTTTCTGAAACCAACTTTGACTAATTTTTATTGCCCTGCACCCACCTTGGGAACTGACCCCACCTACTAAGGTCTCAGTTTTCTCATCTGTAAAATGAGAGTATTGGGCCTTGATGAGATTATCTCTCTGGTCCTATTTAAATAAAATTACTATGATAAATATCACTCTATAACTTGGTGCCTCTTGTCTAAGGAGGGAAAGTAACCCTCTTGCTTTAGAAATCTCCCTCTTCTTGCATTCTGTTTTCTGCAGACTTAGAGATTGTAGAAAACTGAGGTCACTTACAGCTCCAAAGTGTCATGGTCAGCCCCATCTTTGATGACATAGAGCCCATAGCTGCCGGTGATTCCAGTGATAAAGACTACTAAAATGGGAAGTCCTGGACCCCAGAGGGAGAGGAGGAAGAGGAAAAGGAATCATGGAATTTCCCATGCCTTCCTTTCATTTGGTTCCCAGATATGGCACTGAGGCCAAGCTCCCTCCCTTCCAGACATATTCAATCACCTACCCCAGCCCACCAGACACAGCTTCAGGAAATAGTGGCTAATATATGTATTGAAGATCTTGATAGCCAGCAGGTAGAGGTGAAAGGCCTCAATTCCCATCCAGGTAAAAGAACAGAGCAGGAAGTAATGGAAGATTCCTCCTTCTACCCGACAGGAGACTCCTTGCTTTGGGGAGTTGTGCCTCAGGTTGATGATGAAGGTGAGATTCAGAAGGACCAAACTGATGCTAAGGGCCACATGTATTTTAGGAGCATCTTCTGACTTGAACCTATGGCTTGTGAACCTAAAAGGGGGATGTAAGAACAGAAGCCAGAGAATTGGCACATGGGGAGGGATAGGGATTGGTAGACCAATCAGAAGGAAGCTATTGAATTCCTTCAAAGAAGTAAGCACTTTAGAAGAGAACTAATAGCAATTCTCACCAGAGAACATTGAATAATCAAAGCACTAACCCAATAAGCCCTGGGAAGTAGCTAGAATAGCACAAACTTCCCTTTTACAGAGTAGGAAATTCAGAACCAGAGATGTAGTGTTCAAGGTCATATAGTGAGTTAGTGGCAGAAATGGAATTAAAACCCAGGTCATCTAATTCTTTCCGCACCATCTTCCCAGATGGCCACTTTCTGTTTCCTAATGCTAGTGCCTTTCCTTCAAGATCACCTTGCATGTACTTTCTTTATATATACTCAGACACATAGAAGTATATTAATATATTTACACATACATGGACACACTTGTATACATGTAAATTGTATGTAAATGCATTGTGTACTTATCTCCTCTGTTAAGATGTAAGATTATTGTGCATGGAGTTTGTTTCATTCTTTTTCTTTCTATCCTGAGGGCTTAAAACATGCTGGTTTCCTTCCTTCCTGTACCTTGTTGTCTCTCATTGTAGCCTGATAACTTGGGAAAGCTGGGGAAAAGACCTTAAAAGTTATCTAGTTCAACCTTTCATTTTATAAATTTATAAATTGATTATTTTATAAATAAGGAAACAGATTCAGAAAGGAGATGTAGACTCTCCAAGGCCCCATAATAAGAATTTTAAAAAAATTTCTTAGTCAGGATAGGGATCTTCCAGGCACTTGGAAAGGTAACTCTAACTTGTCAGCTCATGAACTTCTGGACATGCAATTATGATACCTAAAGTGTTTAGATCAGCACAGAGCCATTTAAAAAGCAGAACTGAATAGTACATGGAAGAGGTAATATGATAGTCTGAGCTAAGGAGCCCAATAGGGCCTTGGCCCAAGGTAAAATTGTCTAGCCCTTAAAACTGGGAAATAAAATTTTATAGCTGGAAGGTATCTCATCTCATTTTACAGATAAAGAAATTGAGGCCTGGGGAGGTGAAAGGAATTTTCTAGAGTTACACAGGTAGTTTTTAACTCACTGTGCTTTTCTGCTAGGCTGTGTTGCCCATTGCAGTTTGATGTCACTGAAGCAGCAAATCTTCTGGGAACAATAAAGAAAAGCTTTATTTATAAGAGTTAGACCTGGTCACCCAGTGAATGCACTTATTTCTTATTTATTTCCTTCCTAGTAGTGCCTCTCACATTTTACTTCTCACTCCAAATACCTCAAATTGAGAGGTGAGCAAAGGGAATATTTCCAGGTATTTGCTTTGTAGGAAGTTTTTTTGAGTCCTATGACTATCCAGAAACCTTTTAGCTAAGTACTATGTCTTTACAGCTGAACAGATGTGAGGTACTCCACATATTTCCACTGTCTATTTTCCTATTGGATTGGGAAGGGAAAGAAAGATTCCTAGTTTAGTGGGGAAAATACTGAACAGTATGTCAGAAGACCTGGATTCAAATACTGACATTGCCAGTAACTAGCAATTTGACCTTGGGCAAATCTTACACTACACCTTATTTTCTTCTTCTATAAAATTGGAAAGGAGCATGAATTAGATTAATTTCTACAGGTAGCTTAATCTCTAATGATTTATGGAGTAAGAAGGAAGGTTAAAAAAACAAAGAATTTAGAGAGAAAGAGAAGTCATGATCATAACGAGATTCATGAATTTCAGAGATATCAGTACCAGGGACAGATCCTGAACTTCAGCTGCCTCTACTCCAATTCAGCTTTTCTGTTCTTTCATCATCTTTACAAGAAAACTTTTGGTGTCTAGACCAGAGAATTTTAAGTGACTGGTTTCAGCAGCATCCTTATTGTTCTCTGGAAAGACTTCTGGTTTTCCAAAAATGCTTTTGTTCTTCCCATTCCTGTTACCTTTTCTCCACCTCTCCTGTGCCTTTGAATGACCTTAAATAAGTCACCATACCTCTTTGAACCCCAGTTTTCTGAACCACAAAATGAAGAGGTTGAACTAGGTGATCTCTAGGGCTCATTTTGACTCTGAAATCTGTGATCACTTATAACTAATTCTTATGTTTAACTAAAATCTGTCCTTCTATATCAATTAATCAATCAATGATTATAAAGCCTACCTTCTCAAGAACTATTCAAGGTACTGAGGATAGAAAGATAAAAAAATGAAACCATCTTTGCTCTCAAGGAAATGATAGTTTCTCAGAGGAGAAAGGATGCACAAATTGAAATCTATATAAAAATAAATACAGGTTGTTTTCTTTTTTTTCTGGGGAGTACGAAGCCACTAGCAGCTAGGAGGAATCTAGAAATTTTGAAGAAGCAAAAGATTTGAAGACATGGAAGATGATTTTATTTCCCAAAAAACTTAATGTTTGTTGTCAGTAGTAGTGTAGTAGTAGGTGGATTGAGGGTCAGAAGGTTAAAGGAGTCTTGGACCCTGGGAGAGAAGTTCTGTCCTGAGGATCACCCAAAGGAGATTGTGGACCTTGGATCAAGAGGCCCATTCAGAAACTGAAAAGAGAGAGAGAGAGAGAGAGAGAGAGAGAGAGAGAGAGAGAGAGAGAGAGAGAGAGATTGAACACACAGACTTGGATGTGTATATGTGTATGGAATGGGGGACAGGAAGTAGACCTACCTCAGGATAAAATAAAGAATTATGGTAAAAAACAGAAAGATCATGGAGGCGCCACAACCAGCAAGAGAAATTCGAATCAGAGTCTTCACTGTGTTGGCATCAATGACTGGTTTCTATGAGACATGCCATCCCCCCAAGAAAAAAATTCATTAGACAAGAAAACCATGTAACCTCAAAATCCTCCCCAAACCAGAGAAACTCAATTCACACTGCATTGACCAGGAGCATTAGGAAACTAGAGTCATTAGGGGACAGTGATACCCCCTCTCCTCCCCAGATGCCCAGATATGTCACCAGTAATAAAGCAAAGAAGGTCAGGTGGTCACAGCTGCAGATGGTCTGGTTGGTCCTCTGCTCTGTGGAGCAACCTGTGGATTTCCAGTCTCCAGTTGTGCCTGCAATGAGTATCTATTAGGATCCCAGAAGGGAAAGCCAAGGACCAACTCTCTCTCTACTCTCCACTACACTATGCCTAGGTCTCTGGCATCTGCTCCAGGAAATCAGGAGGAAGTGGTGTGATATGGCAGACAGACACTTACCTTCATTGTCTTCCCAGAAAACGCATTGGAGTTTCTGAAACCACAGAAAAAGGATTTATTTCTGAGTGTGGGTTAAATATATGTGTATTTTTTTGGTGTTTGTACATTTGAATATGTCAACATATATGTACAGCTATGTATCATCTGCCTAGTATGCATGTATGGGAGTGTGTATGAGTTCTGGATACAAACATACTCTATATTCTTATTCCATTCACATATATCTATGTGTTTGTTCAGGTAAGTATACATTTGCAAATATGGGTATGTTTGAATCTGTGTGAATATTATTGTGTGGGTATGTGTATAAGTGCATAAATGTGAACGTATGAATTTGTGCTTATATGTGCAAGGATATAAGTTCACATGTATGGGAATAGGAATAGTGTGCAGGTATAACATACCAATGGGCTTGTGCTGTGGAAGGTTCTGAATTCCTTCTATGCTCTTAGAAGACTAACTTTGATCTTAGAGGCAATAGAAGGGCTCCCAGATGTATACAGTCCCTTTTTCTCTTTTCAAATTTATATAATACAAAAATTATTAATGCAATCACAAGAGCTCAGAGTCCCTTGTTTAGGAAAATTCCTCATTTTCAGACATAGGTTTGGCTCTCTAATTTAATTCTATATATTTATAGCTTATCCTTCTAAACTGCAAATCCTATGGGACCAATCAATTCTTAAATCTCTACTACATATCCACATATATGCATGTACATGTATTCCACATGGGTACTTTTATATGGATCCATATGTGCTTTCATTTGTGTGATCATGTGTGGATATGTGTATTCATGCATATGTTTTCTTATAAAGTATGCAATAGCATGTATCTATGGATATTTGTATTTAAGTGTATGCATTTGTAAATAATTAGCACCCTTATCAAAATCTCCATAGTATGGATGTGTGGCTATATATCTGCAAGCATGTGTTTGTCCCATTCCGTACTCCCCAAGGCTGAGGGTTTACCTGGTCCTTCTGCTTATGGGAGAAGGTGATCCTCACAGGGTCAACCAGAGTCTTGATGGGTTTAGTTCCAACCCGAATGCCTACCATGCGACTATCTAACACAGAGCTGCTGAACTTCTGGCCCGTGGCTGAGCCCTGAAGAGAGAAGAAAAACCATCTTAGGCTTCAGAAAGGGGTATCCCCTAATTATCCTCTCCCTCTCCTACCTCTTAAAAAGGTCCCTGGAAAACTGACATGGGGAACAAAGTTCTGAGTTTACTCTCTGCAAAGGTGGGGATTATGTAGATAATAAATAATGATGATGATGATGATGATGATGATAACAATAGAATGTGTAGGATAATTTTATATATACATACATATATATGTATATTTTATATATATATGCCTATTTGTGTCTAATAGTCATCTCTAGGACAGGAGGAGAGGGAAGGAAAATAAATTTACATGATAATTGTGTTGTATATTAGAAAAGAATAACAAATTGTGCATGGTAGTTTGGCAGTTTCATGTACAGTCATCTTTTCTTTTAATTATACTGTGTTTTGTAAATGCTTGTCTTGTTCCATAAGTTAAAAAAATTAAAAACATTAGCCTCCATGGAATATATGAAATATTTTAAATGATTTGTATTTATAAGGTTCTTAAATATTACACATGTGATTTAAAAATCACTTTCCCCATATGTGAGGCAGCCTGGCATATTGTATAGATATCCAGCCTCAGCACCAGCAAGACCTCAGTTCAAGCTCTTCCTCTGACAAATTGGTTCCACAACCTTGGGCAAATCATTTCATTTTTCTGTTACTGAGGCAACTCTCTAAAATTCTAAATACTGGAGAAGGTACTCATCTGCTTTTAGGGTACTTAGGTTAGAAAGAAAAAAGTGCTGGTCTGGAGTCAGGAATACTCATCTTCCTGAATTCAAATCTAGCATCAGACAATAGTTGTGTAACCCTGAATGAGTCACTTAATCCAACTTGAATTTCCTCATCTATAAAATGAATTGGAGAAGGAAATGGCAAACCACTTCAGTATGTTTGCCAAGAAAATCCCAAATGAGGTCACAAAAGGATTGAAAAAAAAAACTATAGATAAGTAATGGTGAATTCATATGCAATAAATACAAAGGGATTGGGGGGGCCTGACAGAAAGGATGAGTTAGAAAAGATCTCTTGAAGAAGAGCCTTGAGGTGAGGAGGGAGAGAATTACAGGCTTGGGAGACAATTTGTACAAAGACATGAAGGAAGAAAATTAAACCATGTATAATAAGGAAGTCAGTTTTGATGGAAAGCATAATCACTCTAGAAAGGTAAGGTAAAGCCAGCTTTGAATAGCATCATTTGAAACCCCCATTTAAAATCCTTTTGTTTTATCCTAAAGGCATTGGTGAGCCATGGATTCTTCTTTTTTTGTTGTTGTTTTGGATTTTGCAAGGCAGTGGGGTTAAGTGGCTTGCCCAAGACCACACAGCTAGGTAATTATTAAGTGTCTGAGGCCGGATTTGAACCAGGTACTCCTGACTCCAGGGCCGGTGCTCTATTCACTGTGCCACCTAGCCGCCCCGATGAATTCTTCTTGAGCAGGGTAAGACTTATGAAATATCAATTTGTCAGCTATATTAAGGGTGGATTAAAGAAAGAGATTGGATGCAGATAGACCTATAAGGATGTTGTCTACGGTCTCAGAGGACCTGACCTAAAATGGTCATGGATGGAAGAGGACAGATGCAAGAGATGTTGAGAAGGCAGAATTGATAAGACTTGATATCTGATGGAATGCAGAAATGAATAATTTTTTTTTGTTTTTGCAAGGCAATGGGGTTAAGGGACTTGCCCAAGATCACACAGTTAAGTAATCATTAGTGTCTGAGTCTGGATTTCAACTCAGGTTCCCCAGACTCCATGACTGAATCTATCCATTGTACCACCTAGCTACCTCAGGAATGAATAAATTTGAAGAGACAGATGTGTCTTCTAGGTGATTATGAACTTTTGTCAGTTTTTCACTCTCCAATAATAAATATAAATCTCCCCATAGTGACTAGATGGCATCCCGGAGGGGGAAGATTCACATGCATTGTGGAGTCTTTAGCATAACCAATAAAGTTCAAAGGTCCAGAATTGGGAGAAGGTAATCTTCCTAACCTAAAGGAATTCCTGCTATGAAATTTTTTGCCCTTAGAGAGCTCATCTAAAGTTGAGGGTAGGGGGTGGCTAGGTGGCGCAGTGGATAGAACACTGGCCCTGGAGTCAGGAGTACCTGAGTTCAAATCCAGCCTCAGATACTTAATAATTACCTAGCTGTGTGGCCTTGGGCAAGCCACTTAACCCTATCGCCTTGCAAAAAAAAAAAACAACAAAACAACCCCCCCCCCCCCAAAGTTGAGGGTCACTCTCTTAATGGACAAGCATGAAGTAGTTTAATGTCTTCTCATCATCTAATTTGTATAGATAGATATATTTTACATATTATACACACACACACACATTATATGTGTGTGTGTGTGTGTGTGTGTGTGTATTTTCCCCAAAATCCCACTGAAGTTTGGTTTTCTAGCCAGACTCTACACATTCAAAACCTGCAAGCTTTGGAAAATTTAATAATAATGTTAGCCTAATTTCATTTGTTCTTTCTTAAAACCAAACTCTGGAGATTAACACATTAGACTAATTCTGTTTGTTCCTTATAAGGTCAAATTCTGGATGTTAACATGTGTTATTTTAATTCTTTATTAAGGCCAAATTTATGAAGGTTGACAGTGGTGAACTTGACTAATTACAAGAATAGTGAGGGTCTGGCAGAACTAGGCAATTCTGGAAGGTGGTAGTATGTGGAAAATTTCTGGTAAAGTCCTCTCAGGGTTAAAGAAATGTTTAGGCTATGAAAAATCTTGCATTTCAAGGGACCCAGGATATCCTGCTTTTGCAATTAGACTGTTTTGTTAACTGAGGAGCAACATCATGACCAGGAGAACTTTGTTATTACTATTCCTATTCCTAGTCAAAATAAGTTATACAAGGTCACTAGGACCTGGTCACCCTACTATCCAGTGAGAAACATATTTTGAAAATATTACATTCCTTTCCTTGTGTCTGTTACTGGGGCAGATTTCCATGAATAGTGTATACCCCCCCCCCGCCCCAAATAAATCCAGCCAATGGGCTGAAGGGAGAGGGGATTAGAGAGAAGTGGTGGTGGTGGGGGAAACTGCAGTTAGAAATTACAAAAACCAAACTTGTTGAACTTTCAGTGTGGCTTTCTGTCTGAGTACACCCCCGCCCATCCATAAACAATGTTCTTTTGTTCAGACCAAATCTCTGAGAATTTCTTTACCCTGGTTTTCAGGGGCTTGTCCCAGATTTGACACCCTCCTTAAGACTCTCCTGGACAAGGATGTGAACAGGAGCCATGTCCAGTAATTTTGACAGCTCATAATTCAGTGGCTGGGCAGATCCCTTAGGGAGTGGGAAGTAATCCTGAGGAGGGACTCAGAACAAAAATCAAAAGTTTGAAGGCCTCTGGAGGCAGTACAAAAAGGGCCCACCATGGAAGTATACCCGAGGAAGGTACCATGGGTCCATAAATTTGTGTACATAATCCCAGGGCAGCAAGACCTGTGAGTCTGGGGAATTTTGACCAGACAACACCAGTGAGACCCTATGTGACCCGACTTCAGTTGCACTTAAGCTGCTTGAGGTCTTCAGTCCAAGTCAGTATGGTGTGGAATTAGGGCGGAGGTGAAAATACTCCTGGGGTGTCTAGAGTCCAAAGAAGACAGGTCTGTAGGGCAGGAGCCTCTCAGGTGGCTTGAGTCCATAGAAAAGAGATAGGAGGGTCATATTTAAAGTGGCAAGGAAAAGTGCCACTAATAATTGGGAAGAAATACCAAAGTAAAAGCGAAAGTACACAAAATGATTAAATGCTATTGACTTTTTCTCTTCCCAGGCTTCTTCTCTGCTATCTTGTGTTGCCAGATGACTTTTCCCCTCTTCTCCTCCCCCTTGATTATCTTGGATTGCTTATCTCGTCCATGAAGTTAGCAAAAGAGGAATTAAGAAAAAGGATTAATTAATAATAATAGTAGTGAAAGAGAATAGTTTTATGGAGACTTGGGAAAACAAGTGTTAAAAAGGGAATTTATTTGAAGTTATAGAAATAGAGAAAGAGTCAGTGAGTATTCCCAGATGAAAAATGTATGTGTTAAACAAATTACAGAAGAAATGCTATTTGACATTGAGAAAACTTTGAGCAAGTAAATTCTAGGAGGACAAGAGAGTCCAGTCCATTCTAAAATATATAATTTGATTATTTAGAAATGCCAGAAAAAGGAAACTTAAGTATGTGCTTAACAGAATGAATCTAAGTTTACTCTATGGTAACATATTTTCAGGAGTTTATTAATATATATTCTGACAATGTTAGTTATTACAAAAAATAATGGGACAATCGAGGATTTAAAAACAGAAGATTTCTCCCCCCCAAAAGATTTAGGACTGTCCCCTCAAAAAGAAGTTATTTGGTTTACTCTTTCTGAAGAGGGGTGCAGGGGATATTCAAATTAGGCTGTGGGATTTTTGAGTGGCTGTTGCCTTCTTGAAGGTTATACCAGTTAAAATCAAGAAATGTTAAATATTAAAAACTTTGAATGTAAAAGTGTATTGTGAAAAGTGGAATCATAGATGTGATCTGTATAGCTGTAAAAATAGAGATTTAAATAAGTTATGGGAATCTAGTTCAGAACAGCATGTACTAAAATCAAAAAGAGTTAATGGAAAAGAATAGTGGAATAGTATATTAAGGGAAAATGTAAGTAGTTCAGTCTGAGTAATAGGTTCTGAAAGAATTGAGAAGAGAATAAAAAAGTGTTTCAAGGAAAAAAATAAAAGACCTATAGAGAAAAGTTGAAGTTTTTGAACTATTTGTGAAGTCTGGAACTTGATTAAAGCATGCAGAAGAAAGTCTGAGTAGGTTTGACTTTATATAAATAAAAGATGAATTTTGGGAGTGTAAAGTGTAAGGGAAAGAAAATCAGTGTAAGGAAAGAAAAAGCATAGAGAGCCTAAATGGAGATATGTGTTTTTAAATAAAGTTGGAGGTAATTTGAAAATTGCATTAGACTGCCACTTTTGAAATATATGGCAGTGAATTGATTGGAGAGTAACAAGCCCCATAATATGAGAAGTTTGATATGAAAGCAATTGCTAGATAAATGTTAATTTTTTTGAGTTACTGCTACTTCAATTAGATAATTATATAATGGGCTAATCTTCTGTACAAAGTAATTTGAAAATACATATACCTGAATTAAGGGGTATGTAAAGATGTACAATTTTGATTATGGTAAGGTAATATTCCTAGATGTTCTAACATTAAGAAATATTGAGGCGGGGCTAGGTGGTGCAGTGGATAGAGCACCAGCCCTGGAGTCAGGAGGACCTGAGTTCAAATCTGGCCTCAGACACTTAATATTTACCTAGCTGTGTGGCCTTGGACAAGCCACTTAACCCCATTTGCCTTGCAAAAAACCCCAAAAACCTAAGAAAAAAAGAAATGTTGATCAGTAAGGATAAAAGCTCTTTTAAGTTAGAGCACTGAGAAGTTAGAATTGTACTGATAAAGATAAAAAGAATTTGCAAGCTTTTAGGTTTTGAAAATAAAAATAATTTAATGTTATTTGGAATTTATGGAATTCGTAAGTTTTGGATTTTATATGACAAGAGAAGTATAAAGAAACTCTTGTAATCATAAGGGATTTTTAGAAACATTTGCATAACAGATGTTCTAGGGAATAAAGGGAGTATACATGAATTTGAAATATATATAATTAGTAAACTTTGTATAAGAACAGATTATAACTAAACTTTCTGAGAATTTAAAATTGTGCTGTAATAACAAACAATGAATGGATTGAAGTTTCATCTATCACATTTGTAAAGATTTGTTATGAGAAAACTAGAGGATACCTTGCCAGCATGTTATATCTCTCAAGGCCTTTTTGACCCAGAGAGTTGGTGAAAAGCATTGTTTTCCATTTCATATTTATGAAAGGAAATATTTATATGTAACATCAAAGTAGCCTAGTTAAAATCTGTTATTTAAGAAGAGGAAAATGTATATGTAAATGCAACACTGACATGGGTAAAAAAGTTTACACTGGAGTTTTAAAATTATTATATGAATAAGAGTAAATTTGTGGAGAATAATAGAAGTTTCTCTGGAATAAGAGGTAAATAAGCTTTTGAAACAGAGATGTGAAAGAAATTTATATGTAACAGATATTTAGTTATAAGGTTAACTTTAAGAGAACCTGTTGTTCTGTTTTGCTCTAAGAGAAAGATGGCAGCATGGAAATCTTTTGTTCAATTTTAAAGAAGCAAAATGGAAAACTCAGAAGAATGGTATATAAGAGATTTGGAAATACATCTTAACTGCAAGACACCCTTTCCAATAATATCAAATAACTGTGAGGGGCTTTGAAAATGATTGGGAAATTGAAAATTATGTAACCTTAGTTAGGTAACTTACTGATGAGTAAGATGCTGAAAAATTATGTGATGTACTTTTGAAAATATAAACTATTTTACTATAATGATGTCAAAGCCTAGAATTAATAACTGATTGCTTTGTAGGAGTAATGAGGGAAAATATCAGAAGTTATGACCCTCTGAATTCCATGAAATTTTTAAATGATATGTTGGACCTTACTCTAGATCTGTAGGTCTAGGTATAAATGTAATAATGGAAAGATTGTTTTGTAAAATCCAGCAATTAATCTATTACTCTTATTACTCTTTTGTTACATTTGGAATTAATAACACATGTTGAAAATTTAAAATCCCTAAGATGTTCTAATGGTTTGAAAGAATTCTGAAAGTAATGATTTGTGTTTCAAACAGGCTAATAATTAAACAGGTTTATTATAAAGAATTGTTTACATAAGAACTTGTCAATTATTTATATATATTATATTTATGTAAATTGGGATTATTGTGGAAATATATTTATCTCAAAACTGTGGTTGTTTGAAGTTGTTTGAAGTAAAAGCAACCAATTAACATGGGAAATAAAATAATGATAATAATTTGAGATTTTTCTGTGACAATCTCTGGTTAATTGCTATGTGAGAATACTGGAAATTACCCTCTAGCCACAGGAAGTGTTTATCTATTGTGTAATACTTCAATTAATGCTCCAGATGCTGGGAGAGCTTGACTGCTTTTTGAATAAGTTTATAAAATAACCTTATTTAGTGTATTCTGATGACAAGGATGTTCAGAGTAGATATATGTGTAGGGAAAGGGGCTGATTGATTGATCAGCAAAGGAAGTGCTGTTTGGTCAATATTCTTTTGCATCCTGGAAGCCCAGTGGAGGTTTGGATAAAAAGGTTGAAGGGGCTGCTTTTCAGTGCAGCCTGAGGTGGACCTTTTCTGACTTTTCTAGCTTGACTTTCCCCAATATGACATTTGAATAATGTCTCACCAGATAAATCTTAAACTTGGCTTAAGCATTTGACTACCCACATGACTTCTGCTTGGAAACTGACACTCAAAATTATATCTATAAATGAATTTTCCTTTGATGTCCTGGATCTATATAGTAAATCTGATATAGAAATTTTAGGTTAGAGTTTTACTAGCTAGATATTCTAGTGTGTGGTTTTAACTTCTGCTGTTGGACCTATTTATTGACCAGAATTAAGATCCCTTGATTTTTCCATGTTAGAAAAGATATTTTTGGCAAAAAGAATAAAAAGATTCATAATCTCAAGACATAATTCTGTGTAATAGCAGTTTCAAATTCTACTTTAAGGAAAGAAATGTAAGTCAGTTGAGTATATCAGAAGAATCACCTATATAGAATATTTAGAGACATTTTGGGAAGAATGAAAAATTCATTTTAGTTCAAGATGCTTGAATTATTATTTTAATAAAGAACAAGGGGTTAAGACTGTCTATATATCACCTGTTGGACACTCTTTGTACTATGATGATCATCTAATGTATATATTAAGGCAAAATCTAAATTGGAATAGCTCCAGAATTTTATTATCTAATGATGAAAACATGAGTCTAAATTTGATAAGATATTGTGTTAAGAAGTTCCTTTACCAGAAGAGAAGATCTCAATAAGACATCCAAACTGGAGAGAATTTTTGTGGAATGGACTCTGAATATACAGAAGGATATTTAATGTCTCCAGGAAAATAGAGAGAGACCAGACCAGTTCATCTTCCTCCATCTTGTGACTGTATGTGTGTGTGTGTGTGTGTGTGTGTGTGTGTGTGTGTGTGTGTGTGTATGGGTTGTTTAGTCAGGGGATTCTAAAAAGATATATCAAGGATAGTGTGAGAGCACTTCAGATACCATATATACATGTATGGTTTCTTTTTAAATAAGTGGAGGGATTGTATGGAACATTTCTGTGGAAAATTTCTGGTGAAGTCCTCAGGGTTAAAGAAGTGTTTAGATGAAGAAAAACCTTGCATTCCAAGAGACCCAGGATATCCTGCTTTTTTTCAATAAGACTGGCACAACATCATGACCACAAGAACTTTGTTATTATTTTTCCTATTCTTAGTCAAAATCAATTATATGAGGTCATTAGGATCCAGTCACCCCACTATCCGGCAAGAAAATATTACATTCATTTCCTTGTATCTGTTGTTAGGATAGATTTCTGTGAATAGAGTGTACCTCTTCCTGCCAAAAAATCCAGCCAATGGACTGAAGGGGAAGGAGGTTAGAGAGAAGGTGGGGGGAGGAACTGTAGTTAGAAATTATAAAAGCTAAACTTGTACTTTGTGAGTGTGCTCTCTCTCTCTCTCTCTCTCGTAAATAAACAACTTTCTTTTGTTTAGAATCAATCTCTGAGAATTTCTTTTAGGATAACGTTACTCCACACAGTAGGGTAAGAAAGAAAATGGAGTCTGTTTTGAGATATGCTGAGATCAAGATGGCTTTTGGACAGCTGCCTTTTGGTGATGTGGGAATCCAGCTCCAGAGAGAAATGAGATCTGAATATCTACATTTAGTAGACACCTGCATAGAATAGTGATAACAAACATTTACACAATGCTTTGAGGTTTAAAAAGTGCTTTACAAACATTTCACTTTATTCTCACAACAGTACTGGGACATAGGCACTATTAACCAAATATTACGATTGAAGAAACTGAGGCTGAGAGGGAATGATGGGCTTAGGGTCACCAACTAGTTGATTCTTTAAGGCAAGAACTGACCTTAATTGAATCTTCCTGATACCAGGTCTAGGTCTGAGAAGCCCATTTGCCTACCATCTGCCTCTAGAGATGATAATTGAGTCCATGAAAGTTATTAAGAATAGAAGAAAGATTTTGTAGGAAGAGAAGGGGAGAAAGTCCAGAATAGAAGTCTGGGTTCCACCTAAGCATAGGCAATGAGACCTGGATGATGGATCTTGCCAAAAACCCTAGGAAAGATTGTACAGAAAAGTAAGAAAAAGAAGCCAGTTGTATGTCATGAAACCTAGGGAGGAAGGATGAGAGAATATCCACAAGAAGATAGGAATCAGATGTTTTAAACATTTTTTTAATAAACAGTGTCAGAAAAAAAGTATCAAATACTTTAGGGAGAACAAGAGGGTTGAAGAACTGAGTAAAGGTCATTGAATTAACATGGATAGTAATGGTAATTTATCTTAGAAAGATAGTGGAATGGCAGTTAGGTGACCCAGTGGATAGAGCACCAGTCCTGGAGTCAGGAGGTCCTGAGTTTAAATCCATCCTCAAACACTTAATTACCTAGCTGTGTGGCCTTGGGCAAGTCACTTAACCCCATTGCCTTGCAAAAAAAGAAAGAAAGATACAGTGGGAGTCAGCCAGTTGGTCAATCAGTCGTCCAACATTTTTTAAGAACTTACTGTGTGTCAGATACTGTCCTAACCCTGAGGATACAAAAAGAGGCAAAAGGAAGCCCCTATTCTCAAGGAGCTTCCAATCTAATTGGGGGAGGCAAAAAGCAAATAACTATATCAAACAATCTATAGACAGCATAAATAAGAAATAAGGGAGGGAAGGTAGAAGAAATTTAAAAATGTCAGGAAAGACTTCTTGCAGAAGATTAAGATTTTAGTTGGCAGTTAAAAGAAGCTTAAAATTTTGGGGCTGGAAATGAGACCACAATGAGTTGAGAAGAGAGTGGAAGATGAGGCTACAGAGGCAGTGAATTTTAGACGCTTCCTGTCTCTTCCTTTAGATAGTAAGTTTCTTGAAGGCAGTAACTATCTTTTCCCTCTTTTTGCGTCCCCAACTCTAAGCACATTGCCTAGCACATAACAGATGCTTTATAAAGATTGATTGATTCTTCTCTAGGAGTTTGGCTCTGAAAGATAGGGGAGATAAAGAATTTATATTTCAAACATCAACATTTTAGGAATGAAACTTTAATGAGCAGAACCAGGAGAACATTGTACATATTGACAGCAACACTGCATGATGATCAACTATGATGGACTTAGCCCCTCTCAGCAGTACAAAAATAAAAGACAAATATAAAAGATTTGTGGTGGAAAATGCCATTCACATCCAGAGAAAAAACTGTGGCGTGTGAATGAAAACCACAGCATATTATTTTCACTTTTTAAAACTTATTTTATGTTTTTTCTTTTTCTCATGTTTTTTTCCCTTTTGTTCTTATTCCTCTTTCACAACATGACTAATATGGAAATATGATTGTATATTATGTAACCTATATTAGATTACCAACTAACAGGGGGAGGAGGGAGAGAAGGGAGGGAGGTAGAAAAATGTAGAACTCAAAACCTTACAAAAAGGTGAATGTTGAAAACTATCTTTGTATGTAATTGGAAAAAGTAAACTTGCATTAAAAAGAATGAGACTTTAAAAATATAAAGCTGTGATGACTACCCTTAATACTTCTAAAAATCTTAGAAGTAGCAGTAAACTTGCAAAAGGAATTAGAGGAATAAGAGGTTCTATATAAGACTCTATCTCACTCTATTTACACATAACTTCTTTGTTCAGGAGTAGAGTGTGGCAGACAGAGAGCTGGAAGAACCATATCCTGATCCTGATTTGTACTGGATGAGTGGTCCTAGATAAGTCACTTAGCCTCTTGGTATGGGCAGTTCTCTAAGACTATAATTTATGGTGCTGATCTGTATTGGCAGAGAAAGTGCCTTCCTAGGAGTACATTACATGGATGAAATCAATGGAGCAATTTAAAAAAAACTGATTGTATACCATGACCCTTAATGATAAAAAAAATCAATGAGGATAATAAATGACTTGTGTAAAGTAATGAGATAAGATAACAGAAAAATGATCTGCCTGCCTTTACACTACTGCCAATAATCACAACACACCAATAAAGAAATATTCTTTGTTAAGGCAATGAAATGGAAAGCCCATTTCTCATCTGCCTCTAGAGATGATAATTGAGTCCATGACAGCAGATAAGAATACAAGAGAGATTTTATTGGAAGAGAAGAGGAGAAAGTCCAAAACAGATCCCTAGGCTCCACCTATCCATTCATAGTGAGACTTGGATGATGGATTCTGTCAAGACACTAGGAAAGATTGTCCAGAAAAGTAAGACAAGAACCAGATTGGAGATATATCATGAAAACCTAGGGAAGAAAAATAAAAGAATATTCACAAGAAGATTGGAATTAGATACTTTAAAAAGTTTTTTTAAAAGCAGTGTCAGAAAAAAGAGTGAGATACTTCAGGGAGAATAAGAGGGATGAAGAAATGAGTGAAAGTCATTAAATTTAGCATGCTTAGCAATGGTAATCTATCAAAATTTAGCAAAATGTAAGGCATATGATGACAACTTAAAAATGATTGTTGATGGAAATCAGAGAACTTAAAATATGGAGCATTATTTCTTGTTCAGATTAGTGAAACTGCCAATACTTCCCAAACTAACCCATGGATCTAATGTAAAGTCAATCTTGCTAATAATAGGTTATTTCATAGAATCAAACATAGCATTTGTATGGGAAAACAAACAAGACAATAAGAATAGGAAAGAAAAACCTGCAAAGAAACAAGAGTGGCCAGATTTCTAAACACACTTTTAAAGTAATTAATATGAAAAATTTCTGGTAGTGGTAAAAAATCACAAAACAGATTAATAGAGCAGAAAAAAGAAAAAAAATAAATGAAAACCAAAGTAGGTGATAAGGATTGTGTTGAAAAATCCCAGGAATGCTGAATTGTCATTTAAAAAAAATTGTTGGAAAAATTTAGTGGCAAATAAAGGCTTGAGATTCAAATCTCAAGATAGATGCTGAGTAATCCATAAAAGTATAAGCAAATAATTAAAATCTGGAAGAAATAATAATGTCATATTTTTCTCGGAGGGAATGATTGTCGATTAAACTGATGGGTTTGATTTTGCAAAAGATAAAAGGAATTTCCATAGCGGAAAAAGAAAGATCGGGGGAATAAAACCATTGACAGCAATGAATAGATTACCAAACAGATCAATTAAAAAAACTATTACATATATATGTATAAGTGTATACATTTAAACATTTATTTACATAAGTGTGTATGTATGTATGTATGTATGTATCTAATCTATCTCTAATTCCCATTAATGGTCACTGGGTGGCACCATTCTGGAGAAGAAAAATTTACATTGTTTTGTGGAAGTCTTAGCATAATTTATTGCTTTGTGGAGGTCTTAGTATAACTGATAATGCACAAAGATCCTGAGTTTGGGAGAAGCCACTTCTCCTGGCTTGTCCTCCTGGACATATCTCCTTGGAGACGTATCTGATATACATCCCCCATCCTATGGGTTGAGTGTTGCTTCTTTGATGGACAAAATCAGAAGTAACTTTTCAGATCCTGCCTTCTGATAGTGAGATTGTATAAAACCCCCTTGCCAAGACTCCATTTTGAGGGTTCCGTTTTCTAGCTGCCCCCATGCATTCCTCTATAATCTGCAAGCTTAGAGAAATAAATGTGCATGTGAACCTAATCCTGTTTTGCTTTTTTGACGTCAAACTCTGGAGACTAACAATTGTACCTTATTAGGACAAATTCTAAAGATTAATATGTATTTAATTTGATTGTTATTTTCAAGGCCAAAGTCATTAGGTTATAGACATCTTTATGTATCCATATATGTATATATGTCTGTGTACAAATATGTCTATGTATATATAACATTTGTATATATAGTTTTTATATCTGTTATATATAAATATGTATATTTAAATATATATAATATACATATATGATGATACACTCTTTCCCAATGGACTCACAAACATACAATTTTTCTAGGAGGAATTACAAAAAACCACTCATGAAAAGATGCTTAAATGTCCCATAATCAAAGAAATACAAATCATGCATTCTATGCTGGTGGGGCTACTGGGAAGAATCTTGAATCCACTAGTGCTGGAATAGTAGTTTGACAAAAGTATTTTGGAAAATAATCTGACAAAATACAATGGGAGGGACCAACCCCCTTTGAATTCATTGATATAGAGAACTCACTAGATACCTTCCTCCCCTTTTTATCCTACTGGACATATTGAGCTGAATGTTTTGTAAGCATCTTAAAGTTAGTGTGTCCAGAACTGAATTCATCATATTTCTCTTCAAAAACTCCTCTTTTCCAAAATTCTCAATTACTTTTGGAGGGACTCAATTTTCCAGGTTCTAAAAATCTGAGAATTTAAATGTAATGTCATCTTAAGCTCTTCCCAGTCTTTCTCATTGCCCCATAGCGAATCTGTTGCCAAATTCTGTCAATTTTATTGCTGTAACATCTCTTGCATATGTCTCATTCTCTTTTCCAATTCTGCTATCACCCTGGTGCAAGTCCCCATTGCATCAAACCTCAGCTATTACAAAAGTCTGCTGGTGGATCTGCCTGTCACAAATGCCTCTCCGTTCCAGTATATTGTTCACTCAGTTGACAAAGTGATCTTTCCAAAGTACAGGTCTGCCAATGTCATACCCCTACTCAGTGAACTCCAGTGGCTCCCTTTCTCCTTCAGGATTAAAAAAACTTTATATAACCTACCCAGGACAAGTAAAATGAAGAGATCGTTCTCAAAGTACCTTTAAAGGTTAATTTTTGCTTAGCATGTAGGCTTAAGACCCCAGAAATGAGACTCCTGGTGGCAATGGGGCTCACCTGGTGTGTGGTACATAGGAGACAGGAAGGTGTGCAGAGTCCATCTGGTGGCTTCCTATTTTAACTAATTCCTTTAACCAAATCAGTGTCATTGACCATGAAACTTCAGACAGACCAAAAGGGAGAAAGAACAAATGCATGTTTTATTAGCTTGTGTCTTGCTATTCCTTGGGTTTTATGTGAGATTTTATTCCATATTCTGTATATTTGCATACTTCTTTGATTACTTTTATTTTATGTTTTTTTAGTATATAATTCAAAAAAATTTTTAGAAACTCAGATTCTGCCTTCTCTTTCCACTTCAGTTTATTCTCCACTCAGCTGCCATCCTGAACTTCCTGAACCATAAATTTGACCACATCATCTACCCGCTCAACAAATTCTAAGGGTTCTCTATAACTTCCAGGCTCAGTTTTAAATCTTCTGTGTATCTCTTAGAACCTAGCCCCTTTCTGATTTTCCAGTCTTCTTACATCTTATTTTTCTCCTCACACTCTATAAACTTTGCCATCTAGTGACATTGTCCTCCTTACCCAGCGGGTATACCATCTCCTGACTCCAGTCATCTTCACTAACTGTTCCCCATGCCTGTAATTCTCTTCCCTCATCACTTTCAGTTTCTGACTTTCCTGGATCCCATTGAGAATGAAGGACAAGCCACAACAACAACAGCAGCAACAACAAAAATCCCACCATCTGCAGGAAGACTTTCCTAATTCGCACTAATGCTAGAGTCTTTTCTCAATTTATCCTGTATATATTTTGTTTCTAATAATGGTGTAGTAGATAGAGCACCAGCCCTGAAATCTGGAGGACCTGAGTCCAAATCTGGCCTCAGACACTTGACTCTTACAAGCTGTGTGACTTTGGGCAGGTCACTTAATCCTGATTGCCTCACAATCAGGGCCATTTCCAGTCTTCCTATTTAATATTTGGCCACTGGATTCAGATGACTTCAGAGAAGAAAGTGAGAATGGTGACTCAGCATCTCACCCCCGACTCAAATCAAATTTATTTTCATGACATCACCTCCCTGACAGCATGATCTTATTCAAGAATGAAGGACATCATCATCATCAGTATTATTTGTACATTTCATACTCCTTGAGAGCAAAACTTTTTTTTTTGGTCTTTCTTGGTATTCCAATAGATTAGCAAGCATCTGCCTCATAGTAGGTACTTAATAAGTGCTTGGTGACTTTGACTACCATTTGATTCCCAGGTTAGCCCCATAATCCCAAATGGGGTCACAAAGTTTCAGACATGTCTGAAATGATTCAATAACAGCAACAATGAGGTGGTTAGAGGAAGGAAGAAAGAATGAGAAAAGCTGGATCTTTCAACTCTTACACCCACCTCCCCCATCTCAATGAAGGTTACTCCTCACCTTGAATGGTTCCCCTTCTCCAATGTTGATGATCATTATAATGACTCGGGTGGAGCTCATGTTTGACTTCAGGTTTTCAAATAGACTTCTGGGGAGATGGACTCTGTCAGATGCTTCCATCTCATTCCCAGGCAGCTTCACTGGCACCTGCAATTCCAATCTAATCATCTTTCCCTTCACCAGAGGACTCAGGGGCCCTACTGGTCTCATGAATCAGATGAAGAGACTGGAACATCTTATGGGAGAGAGATTAATCTTGAGAGAGTTAAGGAAAGCTCTAACCTCTAGAGCATAGTATAAGGTCTAGAAATCCTGCTCCTGGTCTGCCTCTAACTTATTATGTTTCCTTGAACAAATCAAATTGCCTTGATTTAGGGACAATGTGGTCTATGTAGGGGTAGCTAGGTGGCACAGCGGATAAAGCATCAGCCCTGGAATCAGGAGGACGTGAGTTCAAATCTGACCTCAGACACTTAATAATTACATAGCTGTGTGAACTTGGAAAAGCCTTGCAAAAAAAAAAAAACCCAAATGTGATCTACTGGAAAGGGCATGAGATTTGGAATCAGAAGAATGAGGTCCAATTCCACAAACTGAGACTCACCAAATGACCTTGGGCAAGTCAGTTTATCTAATAAGTTTCTCCATCTGTAAAGTGGGGGAAGGAGAGTTGGTCTAGATCATGGGCTCTAACCTAGAACCATTGGTAAGCTGGGGAAATTGATGAATACCTTCTCAAGCCATTTTTAAAAATAATTGAAAGAAATACTAAATTTTAGTTAGGCAGTAAGAATAAAAATGTTCTTTTTTTCCTTATTCAGTTTCACAGATCCCCCCTGAAATTTTTCTGTGGACTTCAGGTTAAGAACCCCTGACTAGATAAACTCTGAGTTCCCTTCCTCTAATCACTATGATTCAATCTCTGTGTTCTGTATCTCTCTGCCCTCACAGGGGAGGGGAGACATAGGGCCAAATCTAGCCCTTCATGAAATAGATAACATTTGGGAAGGGTTAACTTGAGTGAAAGTGTACTGAAAGGGAGGTTCAATGCTGGGGAAGAACTTAGCCAGAGAGATGACATCATTCATGAGAGTCTTGGTTATCCCAAAGGGTATTGATGGGGGGATAGGAGACTAGGGAGTAGGGGACCATTCACCTGAGAGGGTGAGATGGAAAAGAAGAGGTCTTCAGAAGTGTTGAGAGGGACATCCTGGATGATCGCCTTCACTGTGTCCTCATTCAAAACAGGCAGTGGTGAATTTTCTTTAGTCAATTCATCCAGCTTCTTTATCCAGTATCTACAGAGGGGAATGGACATTGGACTGGAAGTCGGGAAGTCCTCCAGACTGACTCAATTCTAACCTTAAATTTGCTCAGGCTTTCTCCTGTGCTTCTGTATGGACATAGAAACTTGGAAGTAAATGACTAAAACTCATTCTGTTCCTGACTCATAGCCATAGGCTACTATCCAGAAGATGTGTGAGATAATCAGAGACTTCCAGAAAATAAAATATTCCTAACAGGGAGGGAGAGAGGAGAGAGAGAGAGAGAGAGAGAGAGAGAGAGAGAGAGAGAGAGAGAGATTGTTTGTGTGTGTGTGTGTGTGTGTGTGTGTGTGTGTGTGTGTGTGTGTGTAAGGGTGGGCATAATGAGTGGGGATTCTTACATTGTGAGATTCTGGTACTAACATTGTTAGGACTTTCCCATCTTTCACCAAGTATTCTAATCAGTTTTTCTAGCTGTGGGTTTCTGGAATCCATCTTGCTTCTGACTCAATCTTCCAAGGTCTTCCTCACAATCTCCTATTTTAGGAGCTTAGGTTCAAATGAAGAGAACAATACATAAATGCACCAAAACTTTTCTATTATGGAAATGGGGAAAAGACGGTGTTTGATTATCCCAAGTGCAAATAAGGCTCAGTCACTACTACTCATTTCCAAACTGGATCGTCTCCCATTTTTTTTAACCTAGTTCAGAACCACACTGCAATCTCATCTTCTGCAGAAACTCTTTCCTGCTTTTCCTAACTGATAATATCTTCCCTACTGAGATTTCCTCCACTCTACTCTGTATATATCTTATATATTTATATCTAGTTATTTAATATGTTATTTCCTCATTAGAATTTAACTCCTTGAGGTCAAGGATCATTTTACTCCTTTGTATCTCCAGTAGTTAGCATAGGGTCTTGCACATTTTAGGTGTTTAATGATTGCTGAGAGAGTGAGGGAAAGAGACAGAGAGAGAGAGAGAGAGAGAGAGAGAGAGAGAGAGAGAGAGAGAGAGAGAGAGAGAGAGAGAGTCAGACAGAGACAGAGAGACAGAGACAAAGACAGAAAGAGAAATTAAATCTCAGAGTTGAAGGGACTTCAGAAGATCATTAATTCAAATGGAATTTGGTCTGTATAACTTCTTCAATAAACCAATCTCCAGCTTATGTTCCAAGTGAGAACAACTGATTCTACTGTGGGTTGACTCCAACATTAGAAATTTTGTCCTTACCTCATTGTGCAATGGACTGAATATTGACTTTGCAGTTAAAAGAGGATGGCAGATCACCCAATTTCTCTGGGCCTCAACTCACTCATTTGTAAAAAGAAGAGATTACACCAGATGACTGCCATGGTTCCTTCTAGCTCTGGAATAATGAACTTATGAACCTAAATTTCCAATTTCTACCCATTGTTCCTAGCCCTTCTCTCTAGAACTAATCTGTCTTCCCCAAGAAGGTTAACAAAGACTTGAAAACAGCTGTCATGGATCCCTCAGTCTTTTCATCACTAGCTCCTTTAGCCAAACCTGGACCATGGCATGGTCTCCATTTTCCTTTCTGTCTTCATTACCTCTTCTTCTCTGAATGATCTTTAGTTTATCAACAGACTTCCTAAAATGTGTTACACAGAAGTGTGCACAAAACTCTAGATCAGTGTCATCAAATTCAAATAGAAATAGTACCTAAGATTCCCTGTGGTATCCATATTGACTTAGAAAACCACATATTAATATTACCTATGCTTTATTGCATTTTTATTTATTTTTGTTAGATATTTCCCAATTATGGACCATGTGCAACTGTGGATCGGATATTGGTACTTCTGCCCAAAATAGTGATTACTAGGGCAAGTTACATGGTCATCTTCATTCTAGACATAATCCCCTTTTCAGGGCAGTCTAAGATCAATTGCTTTTTTGATCCATTACATTGATCTACCAAAATTTTCAATATTTTTTATGTCAATCACTGTTTTCCATTTTTTGGACTCAAGTTTGAGTCTTTTCATTGATTACAATGAAATGTTATATTCTATAGTGCCTGTCATTCTAATCTGTCAAGGCTCTTTTGGATCCCAATTTTATCATCCAGTATGCTAGCCATTTCCCTTGGTTTTGTGTGTCCTCTGCAAGATTTATAATTACCACAGCTATATTCATTGATAAAAATATTTAGTAGCATAAAGATGAAGACTGAAGACCTACTTCCCCAGCAAAATGGAACTATTATGGAGTATTCTTTGATTAGATCTAGAAATTCAATCAGTTCTGAATGAACTTAACCAAATTATCATCTAGTTTACTTCTTTTCACAGGAGGACTATGGGATATTTTGCTAAATGTTTTGCCTAAGTCTAACATTTCCCTGAGCTACTGGCTTAATAATACTGTCTGGTCTTTTCTGGGAAAATATATTGGAAAAAATATATCACTACTTCCCTTTCTAAATTCTTATGAGCTATACCTTTAAGATTGATTTTTTACCATTTTTCAATAATCCATATTTGTAGATTATTTTGTTTGTACAGTTGTGATGAGACTTTTCAGATCATATATCACTGCTCTATTCTCCACAATCTTTAAAAGATAACTGATGGTACATTAGCAGTTTGTCTATAAATTCTTTCAATAATCTGGATTGTAATTGAGCTAGTCTTTGTGACTTGAATCCCTGGAGGGTTGCTAAGTACTCTCTTATCCTTATCATTACTAGAAAAGAGAAGCAAAGTAAGAATTGAAGAAAGTTTGTCCTTCTTACTGTCATTTACTTTCTCCTCATTCACCCAGTCTGATCTAGGGTTCTATTTTTCTTGTGATCTTTTTCTTCTTCCATTAACACACTTTTTTTTTAAAATCCACTTTTTGTTAACCTCAAAGTACCTTTAATGTTTCCATTGCTCACATCTGTCTCCATTGCTCACTTTTACTCTCACCATCAATTCAATTTAACAGTTATTAAGATTCTAGTATGAGTAAGCCATTGTGCTAGATGATGGAGATACAAAGAAATGAAAAAATAATCCTATCCTCAAGAAGCTTATATTCTATTGGGGACAGGACATGCAAACTGATAAGTAAAGATCAGATAATTTGAGGCGGGTGTGCCCCCTAGCATCTTTTGTATCTTGAAAGTTTAAGGAAAAACCATTTTCTCTACTCAAGAGAGAATTAGATCCAGAATAATAATTTCATCCATTGGTTTCTTCACATTTTTGAGTAATGAAATGACTTTTCTCACCTCTCTATCTTCTTGGGATTACACTTTGGAGAACCTCTGTTACATGAAAGAAAACACTGAGAGGCTGCATATGTAGTCGCATATAAGATTTCTTCAGAGCAGAACTTGTCTTCTTCCAATGCCACAGTCCTCATAAAATCTATAAATCATGACCCACAAAGAAAGAGGAAAAGGATTCACATGTATAAATATATATAAATATACATAATATGTATATATATATATAAATATATAATATATATATAAATAGCAGGTCTTTTATGGTGGCAAATGGAACTAAGGAGAATTCTTGTCAAAGAAGAAATCGCTCACCATATTAGGGTAAATGAAGGTTGTGGAATACTTTGGAACTGTCGGAAATCACAAAGATATGATTTCAGAGGGTTTGGGGAAGACTTGTATGAACTGATACAAAGTGGAGTGGATAGAACCAGGAGAAAAACATTATACAATAATGACAACATCATAAAGGACAATAACTGAAAAATCTGAGAATTCTGGTCAATATGACAATCAATGAATCCATAATTCCAGAAGGTTGATAATGAAACCTTCTTCTCACCTCCTCAGACAACTAATGAACTCAAGATATAGAATGAGACACCCATTTTTGGGACACCAAGATATAGAATGAGACACCCATTTTTGGGACACCAAGATATAGAATGAGACACCCATTTTTAGGTATAATCAATGTTTTCCTTCTGTTTGACTAGCTTATTTGTCACAAGGGTCTTCTTTCTTGTTGTTGTTGACACCAACAACTGTTGTGTCATATGTGTTCCAGGCTAAGAGCTAGGAAGGGTTAACACAGAAATAGTTATGTGCTTTAACAAGCAAGATGTGCTTCAGAGCTTAGACAAGGGAGTAGCTGCATGTGTGAGCTAGGAGGTACATTCCCAGGCCCAGATAGATAGCGCATTCTGAGATAATTACCTTCTGCACTTTGTTTATCAAATCACTGTTTGGTTCTCAAAACAATCTTCTCTCTGTTTAGCAGAACACTGTTTAGTTCTCAAAACAATGACCTAAGACATACACAAGGTATGCATGTGAATAAATGCTTGCTAAAACGCTTATGTAATTGGTTACGTAAATGTAGAGTATAAAAGTATGTATCCTATGATCAATAAACGAACCAGCTTATGCATCATATTGATGTCGGCCTGGGTTCCCTCCTCCGGACTCGACAAACAACAATTCTCCCATCTTCCATGAAATCTTCCCTGAGTCATTAATTGAAGTTGACCTTCCTTTCCTATTACAACCAATCAGCCTTTCAGTATGTACTGTCATATATGATATGCCATATAATTTATTGTACTGGAAAGAGAGCTGGTCTCAGAAGCAGGAAGACCTGGGTTCAAATCCTCCCTTGACATATACTGAATGTGTGACTAGATAAATCACTTAATTTTTCAGCGTTCCACTCTAGGAGTGAGTACCAGTATGCATTGGTAGAAGATGTTTCTCACAAGGAGTCCCATATACCAAAGAAATTAGAGATTTGGTTAAAAGTATGTAAGAAATTTTACTCTATCCCCAAACTCCCTCACAGTGGTATGATGAGAAACAGTAATGATAAAGGATGTGAAAGTACCTTTCACTGAAATGGTGAAACTCAGAGGTTACATTATGTTCTAATTAGATGTCTTGTAGCCAGTATTTGAGCAATTAGCATCTAGCTCTTGTTTTCTGCATACTATGCGGGGACAGATGGAAAATAAAATATAAATATCCTTGGGTCATCTCCAACTGTCATGATCTGTGTCTTGCCACTGGATTCCAATGACCCTGGAGGAGAGAGTGAGGCTGGTGACTTTACACAGCTCTGATTCACTTAAAGTCAATTCACTTACTAGTCAAGACACCATCCTGTTGATGTTAATAGTTCTCTTGGAGAACAAAGGACATATTATGACATGAATATATTAGTATTAGGCATTAGTATTTTTACATATGTATTAGTATATTTATTTTGAAATATAAGAGGATTCTGAGGAATCACACATTTTCTTGAGTTGGAAAAGACCTTCAGAGTCTGCTGAATCAATGACTGTATTTTACAAGAGAACAAAGCAAAAGCCAGAGAAATGATTTACTTAAGGTCCCTCAAGGATTGGTGAGGAGCCAGTTGCAATTCAGCCCCTCTTCTCTGCCTTCAGAGCTTTTGGTACTAAACCCAGAGGCCCTTAATCTTTTGTTTTTAGAATACAAGTAGTAAAGGCCCTCAGTGAAGACCACTCATCATCTCTGATGAATCTTATATGACTCCCACATGACAGTCTACATTGCCTTAAAATTTCCATTTTTTTTTGTGGTTTGTACTGGCCAACATACCAATGTGTAACCCTGGGTCATTCTCTGTCTCTGTATATGTATGGTGAGTATATCCTATCATCCTTGGTGGAGGGTGCACTCTTGGGGGATGCCCAAGGGATCTCTTATTTTTGTCTAGTTGTTGGGTCTAGCAAATGCTTTTGCTGTTCTAGAGATAAGTAGAGAGGATCTTTTCTCTTCCTTCCTCCTCCCCTTTTTAGAATGTGATTAGATCTCTGGTGTTGGCACTTAATTAATAAATGCATACTGATTGCTAGGGTCCCAACTGTTTAGTTGAGGATGAAGACAGACAGGATGGCCTGCCACACTTCCTCTTACATATGTCACATATAATAATTGCAATTCAAATGTTGACTCTTTCTGTTGAAAAATATGCAAAATTAAGTCAGAGAAAGCTTTATGGAGGTAGTGAGACTTGAGTTAGACCTTGAAGGACATGCCCAAAATCCAGGGACTAGACAGAGAGCCTAAAAGACAGATAACGCACCTTGGTAGAGTCATCATTTCTACACAGATATCCAATCTGCTTGACAGATGACAGTCCAACTCCGATTCTCTGCTCTCTTTTCCCTTCTGAATCCAATACTCATTCATCCATTTCCTTGGAAGGAGGAGAGAATCTAGTTCTGTCTCCTAATTGTCTGAACCAATTGATCTGACTAAGACTGCAAAATTCAGCACCAGAAGAAAAGGTAGCTCTTAGGAATAATTAAAGAGCATTTGGCCTACTCACCCATTTGAGGCAGGAGGAGAAGCCAGAGAAGCCGGGGTCCCAGTGTATGTTGGTTTACTGACTCTCCCATTACTGGTTTCAGTCTCATTCAGACCTCTCCCAATGCCTGTCTAAGCTGTCCAAGACCCTGTGATTGTCCTGTGTCTCTATAGTGTTCTTTATACTTCCTGTTTGTCTATTCTTCCTGTGGGACTTTGTAACACTATTAAGAAAGATGGTAACTGCAAGGTGGTTATGAGAGATAGGACACAGATATTTATGTCATTTCCTGAGACCTCCTCTTCACCCTGGTTATGGAAGTCGCTGTAAGAATAAATTGTGGTTGGGGCTGGACTAAGCAGGTCCCTAGAGGTTGGGCCAGGAGTTCAAAGAGCCTCTGGGACTCAGACCAGGGTTTCTCCTTCTGGGACGGTGGGGAAGAGCTGTGAGCTTCTCCAACTTCTTGGTTGCCCAGTTGCCCTTGAAAGGAGCACTTTTCTGCTAATAAGACCCCCTAAAGCTGACTCTATACTCATCTTCATCCTGGAGAGCCTTTCTGATCTGATTCCAGGAAGGATGTGCAAAAAGGAAGTCAGATGCTTTCATATTTGGTTTTGGCCTGTGACTCTGGTCTCTGTCCCAGGTATGCTTTCAAGAATTATAGGTGGTGACTTTTCCTATAAACCCAGGATGAGATCACAACATTGGATTTAGAACAAAAAAGCACATTAGAAACCAATAATTTTACAAATGAGGAAACTAAATTGTGCAGATTTCATTGTTTTATACGTACACAGTGTCTTTATTGGTAGAATGTAGCATCTTAGATGAATTCTCAACCTAAGATTGAATAAAAGCAATTATAAACAAATAGATAATTTTGAGTAAGTGACTTTTGCACAAACAAAATTAATGCATCTAGAAAAAGAAAAGCAGTCCATTAGGAAAACATCTTAGTTTCAAATATTTCCAATAAGGCTTTGGTATCTAAGATACATAGACAACTAACAGAAATACATAAGATTAAAATTTATTCCCTAATGGAAAAAGTGGTTCAAGGATATGAACAAATAATTGTTATAATAATATTGTTAACTGTTTACAGTCCTGTGAGAGAATCCTCTAAATCAATAGTAATAAGAGAAATACAAATCAAAACAATACTAAGGTTTTCTCTCAAACCTATCAAATTGGCAAAGATCACCAATGATGGAAATAGCTAATGCTGGAGAGACTGTGGAAAGATAGACACACTCAAGCATTACTGTTGGAGCTGAGAATGAGCACAAGTATTTTGGAAAATAATTTAGAAATATGCAAGTGACTAAAATTACCTTTAAACAGATATCCCACTGCTAGGCACATACCCCAAGGAGATCATTGAAAAAAGTCCCTATATACACCAACATATACAGCATTAGGAGAGGGTAGGAAAGCACTGGAACAAAGTAGATGCCTATAAATTGGGGCAATGGATAAACAAATTATGATACATATGTGTAATGAATATCACTGTGCTGTACGAAAAGATGAATGTGTTGAATAAACAAAAGCATGGGAAGACATACAAATCAGTGCAAAGTGAAAAGTAGAGTCAAGAAAAAATATATACAATGACTAGAAAATAGAAATGGAAATAACAATTGCCAGAAAAATCTAATAAGAATAATGTAAACTTTTTAAGAATAGGTTTGACTGCAAAGAAGAGATAGGATTATGTAGAGAAGGGGAGGGACTGGATACAGATATAAAACACTGAATAGTCTGTCAAATTATTTTGAAGGTTTTTGTTGATTTTCCCCCTTCCTCTATTTTTTTAAAGAAAGATTTCATTTATTTTGAGTTTTTTAATTTTTTCCCCATTCTTGCTTCCCTCCCCCACCCCACAGAAGACATTCTGTTGCTCTTTACATTGTTTCCATGTTATACATTGATCTCAGTTGAATATGTTGACAGAGAAATCATAACCTTAAGGAAGAAAAATAAAGTATGAGATAGTAAAATTACATAATAATATAACTTTTTTTTTCCTAATTTGATGGTAATAGTCTTTGATCTTTGTTCAAAGTCCATAATTATTTCTCTGGATACAGATGGTATTCTCCATTGCAGATAGCCCCAAATTGTCCCTGGTTGTTGCACTGATAGAATGAGCAAGTCCATCAGGGTTGATCATCACCCCCATGTTGCTGTTAGGGTATACAAGGTTTTTCTGGTTCTGCCCATCTCACTCAGCATCAGTTCATGCAAATCCTTCCAGGTTTCCCTGAATTCCCAACCCTTTTTGTTTCTATCCTTCCTCTATTTTTAAAACTAATCTTTGTTATAAGGGGTGACTCTCTGGCAAGGGATAAGAGGAAGAATACATGGGAAAATCTAGGTGATATAAAGCAAGAGAAATAAAATCTATTTTTCGAAATGAATACAAGCTCTTCAACTGCAAGAACTATTTCATATATGGTATGAATCTAGCACATAGTAGGTATTTAGTAGATGCTTGTTGCTTAAGTGACTTGCCCAAGGCCTCCTATTGTTTGTTATTCAATTATTTCCATTGTGTCTGACTCTTCATGACCCCATTTGGGGTTTTCTTGGTGAAGGTAATAGAGTGATTTGCTTTCTCCTTCTCCAGCTTATTTAAAAGATGAGGAAACTGAGGCAATCTGGGTGAAGTGGCATGACCAGTGTCTTATCAACTAGTAAGTGTCTGAGATCATATTTGAATTTATGAATATGAGTCTTCCTACTTGGGATCAAACACTCTAAGCACGATGGCATCCCCTAGTTGCACTTCAATATTGTATTAAAAGTGAGATTTGAAATCAGGTCCTCTGACTCCAAAGCCATCTCTTTTCATTTCCCACTACTATAAGGTACCAGCCCAATTACTAATCTACCAGTGCTTCCTGTCAACCTTTAGGTGATATCTACCAGTTAATGTTTCCCACCAACACCATTTTGTGTGTCCAGTCTTTTCCACAAAATTGGAAGCTGCCTAAGGGCCAGAACATAACCTTCTATTTCCTCTGTAACCTCTTTCTTCATTCTAATGACAGGCCCCTCCCTGACTTCTCATCTCTTCTGTCTGACCCAGTCCAGATCCTATGCCTGGACAGAACAGTATTCTGTTCCTAAAACTCCATTATATATCTGAGATCCAGACTTGGGGAAGAAGCTACCCAGTGCCACTTGGCAGATGGAGAATAGAATAGAATAGTAGGAATAGAAGATGGTAAACCAGGAAGTCAAGTTTCCCTGCCCCCAATTCCTGTCCATAGCTCTAGGGGATAGCTGGAACCTTTTTAGGGTGGAACTGCTTGTTACCTGAGAAGCAATAAACAGTGATAATGTATGAGTTTCTGATAAAGTAATATCTTGATTTATCCAAAAAGGAAACAGAATTGTCTATATGGAAGCCTGGGTGGGCCAATTTGCAAAGGGTTTTGGGATCCTTGAATAAGGGGCTATGGGAAGTCTTGGTGAAGACTTCAACATTTGAAATGATTTGAGTTTTTCAGGGGAAAAAAGAATCAGAAGAACAAAAGGTCTCAGTTACTGTAAAAGGCTAATTCATTGGCATCAAGTACTCCCAGCTGTTAACAGGATGGAGCTTGGCCACAGTAGGGGATAAACTAATGGAATCAGGAAGGAACAGCTGTGGCCTCCAGCACCACCATTATCCCATCCCCAAGCTACCTCTTATCCCAGAGGTCCAGGAGCAGCTGGAAACTTTCAAAACATAAACTAAATGAGTCTGTGGTCTTCAGGCCCACCCTCCCAAGCACTTCTCTGAAACCCTCTAAGTGGGATAATTGTTTCCTTAAGAGAGGATAGTGATCTGCAGCAGGTCAGTCCTCTATATATAGAGGGCTGACATTCTAGGCCCAAGGATGGGGAGTGAGATCAGACTCCTGGTGTAGAAGTCCAATACTGTAACTAACAGGTGAATGAATTATCATCCAGGATTCAAATAGGTGGAGGCACACTTTCTCCTTCTGCCTCTCCTTGAGCTCTTCTTTGGGCTTAGGTTGCTACACCCAAGATTCTGCTGTGCTTTCCATCTCCTGGACCTCTCTGCCCTAGAATTCTCTGTTTTGGTGGGTAGCACATCTCTTCTATCCATTGAATTCACATTCTAGCTCAGACTCTATCAGACTAATGCCATCATGGACTCCCATTCTATTTTTACCCTAGGTAGAAAAACTTTTAGTTATGGCTCTTACTTTTAAGAGAGTCACCCAGGCAGGGATCTGATATCTCGTGACAGGGAAAAATGATAGACCACCTCTATATTGTGATCTGAGAGCCCTGAACTAGAAGACTGAAAGCTTGGTTTCTAGTCATGGCTAGCTCATGGTGTGAACATAGAGCCACTCTTTTTCCCTATCTGGGTCATAATTTCCTCATGTAAATGAAGGTGTTAGTGTGGTGCACTAGAATTAACTCTAGATTTGGGCCTGTGTTGAATTCTCATTTTCCCCTACATTACTTGGGGAAATCCATCTGACTTCTCTAGACCTTAGTTTTCTCATCTGTAAAAGAGGAATGAAGCAGGCGATCTTTAGGAATTCCGTCTCCAAATTGTCTGATCCTGTTGTGAGATGATCTGTCTCGAAAATTGCTTCCAGTTCTAATATTCTATGGCATCATTTTACAATATTTTAGCCATCATCCTGATTCTGATGACTGAGATTCCCACTGTCAAATTTGGTCCTCGGAAGACCCTTGTTTCATAGGAAGAACAGTTAGTTTATCCACTAATGCCTACCAATAGATGAACCCAGATAGGATCATCAGACTGGCCAGCTCTCGCTTAGCAAGCTCACTTAGGAGGGGAATCAGAATTCTTAACCCTGGAGGGTGACAGGATGCCATTAGCCTCCCCCATCCCCTTAGCCCTCTTGCCTTCTTTCACCAAGAGGCAACATGGTTTGAAAGCAGAGGACCTGTGTCCAAATACCAACTTTGCTAATTGTGACTGTGGACAAGTCATTCTCCCCTTCTTCCTCCTCCTCCCACCAGATCTGTTTCTTTACCTTCAAAACAAACAGGATGGTTTTCATAGGATCATTGATTTAGAGATGGAGAAAGAGCTCAAAAGATACCTTCTGCTTACAGATGAGGAAATAGTCCCAGGGAGATTGACTTTCTCAAGGTCACACACTGAGATTCCAAGATGGGATATGAACTGCAGGTCTTCAGAATCTTCAGACAGTTCACTAAAAACCTTCTCTAAAGCTAGAATCTAACTTTTGACAGGAGACACAAATGTATTTCAAAACTGACAAGCTATGTCATAAATCTGTTGGCACTTCCCCCACCCAATCTGCATCAATTTTCTAGATCCAAGACTGTTAGACTTCCTCCATTGTTTCTCCTGTGGTGTGATAAATGAGAGACTAACCTCAGCATCCTATTTGATTGCACTGATTCTTTTTTCGATGATGGTATGGTTGGGGGTAGGGTTTGGGAGGAGAGACAGAGGCATCTGGAAAGGTTGGCAGCACAAATATCCTTTAATAAGCCAATGTCAGAAGAAGGAATGCATTTGATCTAAACTATAGAATTTGTACAATATAAAAAATATATACAACAAACACAGTGTATAACAACTACCAATAAAAGTTATCCCAAGAAGGTAGATCGACTGGAGATGAGAGGTCAGGGAAGTCACTTCTGGGTGAGGTGAGGCTCAAGATTGCAGTTCCTCAACCTAAGTTCTTAGGGACTCAGAAGGGAGATCTGGTCTTGTGAAAAGGCAATATAGTATAGTATAGTATAGTATAGAGGAGAGCAAAGATGGAGACGTGACTTCGACCTTGCATATATCAAAACTCTTCTCTGGGTCTCAGTTTCCCCAGCTGAAAATGAGAGGGTTATGTTACATGATCTTTAAGGACCATTTCCAGCTCTGATGCTCTGGTCTCCAAATTAGGGCAGTAGACAGCCCGTTCTTCCCCAAGCTCGCTCTCTCTCTCTCTCTCTCTCTCTCTCTCTCTCTCGCTTCAGCTCAAATCCTACTCAGTAGGATAATTTATCCATTTGGGCTCTTCCCAAGATTCTCTATCTCTTCTACTTATTTCTGACCCCCCCACACACACACTCTTCTCTACTTGCCATGGAACATTTTGGGTTTTCCTCACATTAGAATAATGGGTGAAAATGGGAAAGGTGATGGCTTGGATTTGGATGGAGACCGTTCATTTTGAAGTTGGGGGAAGAGCCCAGGGAAGGATGTTCCATAACTCTATGCTGTTGGGGTAGGGGGCAGAAGATAATAGGAACTTTCTAGATCTATCAGTATCCAAGCACTGAATGACATTTTGGCCCCTAAACCTCAAATACTGGTTCAGGCTAGGAGATTGTTGGTATCACTCCTGGGACAAAGGAAAGAAGGAATGAATTGGGACCTGAAAGTCCTGGGTCATCGTTGGTCTGGAGAAATCCAAAAACCTTCTGTAGCTGCTCTGAGTTCCTTGGGGATTCTCCAAGGCAGAATTCACATCTAAAAATTCATGACTAATAGTTGATCATTGATCTCTACTTGAACACTTCTACTGATAGGGAACTTATTACCTCACAAGACAACCTATTCTATTGGGGGTAACTCTAATCATTGGAATATTTTCCCCACACGTTGAGCTGAAATCGAAACAAATTTAGAAAAAAGTAGTTCAATCTAGGAAGCTTCATAGAACCCAACTTTTGGTTCCTCCTGAGAATGGACCAAATGTGTGTTCTCCAGGTTAAAGCTGAACCAAGATTAAGTTGGAATGTCTGAAGCTTGGTCTCAAGCTTTAACCTTGATGTGGAATAACAGAACAGCTGACAAATGTCAGAGCCAAGAAAGTGTCCCATTTCTTTTCTCCCATCACTCCATTCAAGCTTCTTCCCCCATCCCAACACAACGATGACTTTCGTTCTTTAGGTTGCCTCATATGCCTTTCCGCCTTTTTATAGTCATCATAGCAGGAATCACTCCTGGGACTAGAGGAAGGTCCCCACTGGTCTGTTCCACTAGACTCTGGAACACGGCCCCTGAACATTTATTTGGACTCTGAATGAAAAGTCCACTGAGACAGACTGAAAAAGTCCACACATGAGCCAAGGGCAATGAAGAGTGGGAGAAGTAGTCGAGAGGGGCAAGGGCAAACTGTTTTTTCCCTTTTCTCTTCTTCTCCTCTCAGGAGTGGGCAGGCATGTCCCTTCAGTGCCTAGATGCGACTGCCAGAGGTGCTACCAGAATTGATGGGTAACTTGATGCTGTCCGAGGTGCTCTTCAGAGGGGAGGGGCCCCTGGCCTGGAATTTCATGGACCAGTACCAGAGAAAGATCAGGAAACCTGAGAAGGGAGAGAGACAGAGAGAAAGAGAGACAGAGTGAGTGAGGGAGTGGGGCACTCATCCATACCTACCCTTATCTTCAAGGTCTAGTCTTTATGCTGGGTCCTAATGCCTCTGTACACCAGCTGCTGATAGCTCTGATCCCCCCTTCCTTAGAACTGTTATTGATGATCTGAACTACACAATTCCCTATCACTCATTTGCTTTATTATGTGGTTATTTGATTCTTCTGTGTATGAGTCAGGTTTTTCACTACCCCGGAAGGTCCTCAATGGAAAGGACTGGTATCATGGAAAGAGTCCTGGTATAGCCCTGGTATAGCAGCATTGATTTAGAGCTAGAAAGAATTTTCAATATCATTGAGACCAACCAGATCCCGTCCTTTTACAGATGAGGAAAGGTAGGCCAAGTGTTCTTCATTGCACCATGCTACCAGGAATGTCAAGTGGGAGGAAGAAAAGTCAGTCAGAAGACTTAAATTTAGAACATCTGAGTTGGGATTCAAGCGACATGGTTCGAATCTTGACTTAGCAACTTGTACCTAGGTGACTTAGGCAAAATCCCATCCCCTTTGGGCCTCAGTTTCCTCATCTACAATATGAGTAGATTGACTAGTTGATTTGTAAAGTCTGCTCCTTTCTCTTCCACAAGGTCAGACCTAGAGTACATGCTACTTATCAACTGCCTATGAGAGACTTTTCCTCCAACTATTGGTGTTTTTCTCCTTCAAAAAAATTGTTCAGTCATGTCTGACTCTTCAAAATCTTATTTGGAATTTTCTTGCCAAAGATACTGGAGTGGTTTGCCTTTTTCTTCTCCAGATAATTTTATAAATGAGGAAACTGAAGCAGACAGGGTGAAGTGACTTATCTAGGGTCACGCAGTAAGTGTCTGAGACCAGAGTTGAATTCAGGAAAATAGTCTTCCAGTCTCAGGACAGGCACTCTATATACTGTGCTACCTAGCTGTTAAATTATTTGACCTATGTGTCTGTTTGACAGCTAGGTGGTACAGTGGATAGAGGGCTATACTTGGAGTCAGAAGACTTGGGTTCAAATTATATCTCAGATGCTTACTAGTCATAAATCCCCAGACAAATCATTTAATCTCTGTCAATTTCCTCTTCTGTAACATGAGGATAATGATAACAACCACCTTCCAGGGTTTGGGTGAGGAAGTATTTTGCCAATCTTAAAAAGTTATATAAAAGTTAGCTATTATATATTTCATATTTGTCTGCATGCTTTGTTGTCACCTCTTGCCACCCCTAACCCTAGAAGATTAAAGCTAACAAAGTTACAGACTTCTTTTTTTTGTTTTTGTGTCCTCATTGCTTGGAATATAGGAATCACTTGAAAATGACTTGTTGATTGGATAATACACGAATTTAGCTGTATAATCATGGTAAGCAATTTCAATGAGTAGGAGGTGGATTGAAGGGAGGGAGAGAATTTGGAACTCAAAATTTAAAAAAATTGAATGTTAAAAATGATATTTTTTAAATTGAAAAGAAAATATTTGTTGATTCATAGAATCATTGATTTAGAGTTAGAAGGGATCCTAGATGTCATTGATTCTAACCAGACCCCCTTCTTTTACAGGTGAAAAAACTTAGGTCAAGCGTTCTCTCTATTGTTTTTGCTGCCAGAAAGGTCAAGGGGAAGGAAGACAGGTCAGAAAACTTAAGTTTATAGCAATTTAAAAGGCCTTAGAGGTCATCTAGCCCAATTATCCCATTTGATTATTCTTTCCTGGTATTGGATACAACAATCAAGGATGGAGTCCCCCTAGAAGTCAGGAAGAGAATAGCAAAGGAGCAGGAAAACTTTGATACTCTCCCTTTAGGTCAGATTTGCTCTGAAGAGAACTACCCACCTTGGAAGGAAGTGATGATGCTGAAGAGATAAAGCACAACCAACTGGAAGATGCCTGAGGTAAAGGCAAAAAAGACCAGAGCCCAAGGGATACCCAGGACCAGGCTTAGACCTAGCAGAGTGAGGGCATGCTGCCACTTCTGGCCACACTGGTTCAGCCGCAGGATCTGCACTGTCATGGTTCCCAGCATCACGGCATTAAACAGGAAGACCAGGCAGAAATAGCCCAGGTTCATGATGTAGCTGACAATCGGGTCCCTGATCCAGCACCTACAGGAGATCCAAGGACCAGGAAGGGAGGAGAGAAGAAAAACAAGAGAACTGAGATTAAGAGCCTACCTTGGGGAAAACGTTCAGAACTAGGAGTTAGGAGAGATTGCTAGTTCTGCCTCTTCCTAGTTACATGATGAGGAGAGATAGCCCTGGAGCTTCTACCTCTGTCAGAAGAGGGTAGACAGGGGCTAGTAGGAGGGTTATGGGGCATTTTGTTTGTTTTTGAGGATTTTTGCAAGGCAAATGGGGTTAAGTGGCTTGCCCAAGGCCACACAGCTAGGTAATTATTAAGTGTCTGAGGTCAAATTTGAACTCAGGTACTCCTGACTCCAGGGCCGGTGCTTGACTCCAGGGCTGGTGTGTTATGGGCATTTTGAAGAATAGAAAGAGGAATATAGGTAATAGGAGGCAGGTAAAAAACGAAAACCAGCACAACTAACTGGCAGGTTGGGCAGGGAAGCAGAAACTTATTTAATTATATGTGGATATGAAGATAAAGGTAGAACAGATGTTAGGAGGGGAATTAGAGCCCGATGGTTCCCTAATTCTCTGCTTTTCCCCACACCTTTCATAGTGGATACATACATGGAAGGGTAGATGATATCTTCAGATGACTTCTGGACAGTGAGTATAATAGAGCCATAGTTCTCCCCATCCACCAATGCCGTCACCATCACCAAAAAGATAGGGAGCCCTGGAGAGAAAACATCTCAGAATTATATTCTCCCCAGCTAGATTCAATTTTGTCTTCTACCCCATCAGCCCTTGCCCTACCAGTCTCTGACTACATTGCCACCATTGAGAGCAATGTGTAGTGCTGCTGAGAAAGGTAGGAGAGAGGAAACCTGCCCAGAAACCCATCAAACCTTGATCCCTTTGCATAAATATTTTGATCTTCATAAAAAGGATTATTGGTTTCTTAAAGAGATTAAGATTAAGAGAGAACATGGAATAAATCATCTTTAAAACTGTATTTTTAGGAGGACCTCTTAGAAAGTTACCCTAACATTTCCCCGAACTCCATCTGAACCCCATCCATCTTAATGAGGGCAGGAGCTGCCAGGTGAGGTAGGATAAAAGTAGCTAGAGAAGAGGCCCAAGTCTAGGTCATTGAAGGGAAAGGTCAAAGATCATAGATGCTGAGGTGGAAGGGACCTAATCCTTAACTTTTATTGATGAGAAAACTAAGTTGCAGGGAAATTACTGGTCATGCAGAGAGTAAAAGGAAGAAGAGGTATTTGGACCCAGGTACCATGTGTAGTACAGTGAATAGAACATGGGTCCTGGATTCAGGAGAACCTGATTTCAAATCTGGCTTCAGGCATGTACTAGCTGTGTGACTATGGGCAAGTAGCTTAAATCTGTTTGCCTCAGTTTCCTCATCTATACACTGAGCTGGGGAAGAAATTGGCAAACCACTCCAGTATCTTTGCCAAGAAAATCCCAAATGGAGTCATGAAAAGCCAGAAACAACTGAAATGACCATCACCACCAACAGCAACCATGGGATGTACCTCTAAATAACTGCAAAAATAGTGATATCATGTAAAGAGACAGGAGGGTCAGGAGAAGGACCTGAGGTTTGGAGGAGGGGAGGTTAAAATGAATTCAGTCTAGATAATCTTGAGTTTCAGGGGATAATGAAATATATTCACATGGAAGTATTGAGCTGGAAATGTGAGTTGAGAGCCCAGAGAAGTTAGACTAGAGATATGGCACTGGGATTTATTCATACAGTGGGAAGAGGGAAGAGGGATGGTTGTTGTCATTACTGAAGAAGACCATGACTTCAGGGAGGGATGCCATGATATGCAAGTGAATTGAATTTAAGTGAGAGAAGGCTGTGTAAAGTCACCAGCCTCACTTTCTCCTCAGGAGCCATCTGGGTCCAGGTGCCAGATATGGATCAGGACAACCAGAGATGACCTTAGACCCTGGGAGAGACTGAGGGGAAAACGAGAAACAACGACAGGGACTTATAGGGTACTCACAGTGAGAAGAGAAGAAGGAAGATAAAGCAGAAACAAACAGGAAGTTAGATTATGTCTCCCCCAGTACCGGCCAGTACTCTACAATATTTCTTAATTAAATGATATAATTGACATCTAGATACCACTATAATTTACCAAGCATTTACATGCAATATTTCAAAATAAATGGTTGGAAGGATCAAAAAAGGAATGGATAGATGAACTAGAATAGTACAATAGTATCATCATGAGAGTTAAGGAAGGAAGGAATTTCAGGATGTAAGGAGTAATCCATAATATACATTACTCAGCAGCAATACATCAAAAAATAAGCTCTCTTTTCAGGATCAAGATGACATTCAAAGATACCCCATTTGATCTTCTCAGCCTCCTCTACCTGTTTGCTCAGGATCTGCCATTTGACCATCTCCATTTCTACCTAGCTCAGAATCCTCAACCTAAATTCCACCTTCCAGGGCCACCCTGAGTGCTCACCCCAGCCCACAAGGCATAGCTTGACCAGGTAGCCATGGACATAGGTGCTGAAGACTTCCACAACTAGCCGGTAGAGGTTGTAGCCTTCGATGCCCATCCAAGTGAGGCAAGCCAGCAGAGAGAAGTGCAGGAAGATGGCACTGGTCCGGCAGCCCATCTCATTCTCCAGGAGAGCCATGGGCTCACTGAGTAGAAAGCTCAGATCCAGGAAGAAGACGGAGAGTAGAAGGTTCATGTGGACTTTGATGGTGTAGTCCCTCTTCTTTCTCCTGAAGGAAGCACAAAGGCATAGAATTTAATGGTGGAAAGAGGTCTGAGGGACTAGATGCTCTAACCCCCTTTTTTTTGCAGAGGAATAGAGGGAAAGTCCTTCATCTATTGTCACATAGGTACCAAGGAGTAGAACTAGGCTTCAAACTCTAGTTTGAACTCCAAAGCTAGCATCCTTGCCATTGTAATATGGCTTGACCCAAGCACAAATAAGCAATGAAGAGAATGATGGATTTTAAGTCAGAAGATCTTGGTTTACATCCTGGCTCTGCAAGGTCCACTTGCAAACAAACAGGGTCAGATTAAATCTTCTCTGAGGTCCTTTCCAGATCTAAGATCCTATGATATGCTTAATGTCGACCCTAGACCTGAGATTCAAGATATGTGGAAAGTTCCCTGGGCTTCGTGAGCATGCCTTCTCCAGGCAGCCTTTTTTTTCCCCTAGGAATCCAATTACAGAATCATGGAAGATGAACCCAATATTTTTCTGAGTTCATGAATTCTTGGAATTTGGAAGGATGAATTCCCTTCTCCTTTGTACCATCATCCCACCCCCTTCTCCAGAGATCAGACTGATCCATACCGAGAGAAGAGGTAGATGGCAATCGTCAGCACACAAGCCAAGGCCGAGATGACACAGCCAACATAGGAAAGGAGGGTGAGATAGTGCTTGTGGACAATGTCGATGTCCACAGAAGAGACCTGTGGTGGGAAAGAAGAGTCATGGTAAACCCAAGTGAAAGATGGACAAGGGAGCAGCTTGGGAAAGGGTAGGCAGGGGTATGTACTATGACTCACCATCAGGACAGCAAAGTAAGTGAGATGGTTGCAGAAGCAGGATGTGTTTGTTTCCCCCACCTTTGTCTTGCAGCCAGAATCACTCCAACTCCCTGGGCTTGTGACTGAGGAGATATAGGCCCCAACCAGATCAGTTCTACCCCTCTCATGGGCAGAAAGACTTCTCTATGTAGTCTCCTTCCATTTAGAGTGAGTTTCCAGACTCCTCTATCAATGACTTCCCCCAGCCTCTCCCTAGCTAACTTGTCAGTGGTCTGCCCTCCTCTGCAAAGGGGCTAGACTAGTCTGCGTTCTTCACCTTTTTCTGAGTCATGTACCCCATGGGCAGGCGATGAAGCCTCTTTTGTAGTCTTTGTGGACCTCTTTTCAGAATAAGGTTTTGAAACACATAAAATATATAGGCATACAAAGGAAATCAATTATATTGGAATGTTGTTATATGGATCAAAATAGATAAATAAATTAAAAATTTTAAAAGTTCAAAGACCCCCAGGTTGAGAAGCTCTTGACTAGATGCTCTATGATTCCTTCCAGCTTTAAAGCTATGAGTCTAGGATCCTAAGTCACTTCTAATTTCACCTCAGTTCCCTCATATCTAAAGTGAGTAGATTGGATTAGATGATCTCCACGGTCCTAATCTAGGGTACTAATCCTGTGCCATCACCTCTTTGAGGGTTCCCCTTGGCAGAGAAAAAACACAAGGAAAGACTTAACTTGTTGACGAATTATTCAGTGTTAAATCATTGAATTGACTCTGAATCCTCATTCCAGTCAATAAAGCTAGTTTGAGAACAGCAAAAGGGTTATATCTCCTGTTCTGAGTAGTTTGGGGATATTCCATAAAACATCTCAAGCTAATGAAGGGTGGTTTGGGGCAGACTATAGTGCCTCCTACCACCTCCAAGGTCAGATCACATCCTTCAAAGATCCAACATGGTTCTGTTCTCCTGAAGTTTATCCCAACTCTTCTAGGAGCATCTTGTAGACCTAACCTTCCTCTAAAGGGAACACTTTCCCTAATCTCATTCATCATTAACCTAAAATTACTGATTTCTAGCTTCATGTCTGAGTCTTCATCATTCCCTTCCTGGGTCCATCTCTGCTTGGCTTAAAGCTCTCCAGGTCCTACCCCTTTACCAGTCATCCTCATTCCCAGTTCAGTCTTTATTTCAGCTGCCTTATAAGCAAGCAGTATGACTCAGTGGAAAAAAGGCAGGATTTGAAGTCCCAAGGCCACTAAGGTATAGTATAGTTTTTGACTTGAAGACATAGGAAACCTGGTTACCTCCCCCCCCCTCCTGATGGTATCTTCTCCTGCCTCTGTCACAGAATAGCTAGCTCATCCCCTAAATTTTCTGGCTTCAGTTTCCTCATCTGTAAAATGAAGGGGCTGATCTAGATGGTCTTTTAGATTTCTTCTAACAACTTCCAGATCTATTATCCGATGTTTTGTTTTTACTTTTCTTCTTGGCTGAATCCTATCCATCTCCCTCTTTTATACTCATCTCAAAATTTCCTAGGTCTCTGCTTCAATCTTTTAAATATAACCCAATTCAAAGTTTCATATTAGGAATTAACCTAATGCTGAGCAGACCCCTGTTCACTTTTTCCATACTTACAGTCAGGGCTGTCTTTCCAGAACACACATTGTAGGGTCACATTTTTCTGTTAAAACCAAAAAAGATAGGGATTTATTACTCTCAGCTCTCCCTGTAGCTTAGAAGATTAGGGAGGCAAAATAATTTAATTCTAAGCCTTCATGTGCAAATAGACTTATCTTCCTGGAAAGAATCCACTGGTTAATTTATTCAAAATGGGCAGCAATTTCATAGTCACAGATAAGCAGGGAGAAGAAAGAAACTGGGGCAAGGGCATGAGAGGTGTAAAGGAAAGTAATGACCAATGAGTTTTTCTTGGTTCTATCCCTTGCTGGTTGGGTGATTCTGAGTAAGTCACTTCCCATCTCTGAGCCCCAATTTTCTCCACTTAGGAATAAGGAGCTTTGATTAGATGATATCTAATACTTTTTCTACCTCCAAATCCTACTCATTCATTCATTCAAATTTGTGACAAGAGATTCTGAATTCCCAGCCTTTCCCTGGTCCACTGAGGAAAGAAAAGATCTCCTTTAAAGCAGGGAGATCAGGTGGACTTCACTACTTTGGAACACTTCTACTCCCCCACCCCCACCCCCAGGCAGGGCTTCTACTCACCGGCTGTGGCTGATGATGGAAGGTGAGGACCACAGGTTCCTGGAGGTTGGATACTTTGGTGTTCTCTACAGCAATACCCAGGACTTTTCCCCCGAGGACTTGACTGGAGTTTTTATCCTGTAGTCATAGGGAAAATAAAACTTTCTACCTCCTTGCCACCTCTTTCTACTGATGGCATCTTCTTCTGTGTCTGCTAGTGACTAGCTGTGTGACCTCGGATAAATCACTTAACTTTTGTGGGCCTCAGTTTCCTCATCTGTAAAATGAGGGGGTTGGACAGGATGGACTCTGTGATCCTATGATGCTATTCTTGCATCTATCCTGCCCTGCTAAACAGGCCTAAGAGGTTTTATAGTGAAATTGTGAAAATGGGCAAGCTTATTTTCTGAAGCTCCCTGCCAAATTTGCCTACCCTTTGCTCTAATCCACCTGTGTAGTGTCTCTTTCCTTCCCTACCCACCCTACCTGCAGAGTCCTTTCCCTTCCCTTCTCTTCTCTTCTCTCCCCACTCCTACTATATACACATGCTCTCATGTGACTGGAAGAGGGTCTAAATCACTATGACACCACTCTCAGGTTGAGTTGCATTTAAAGCTCCACCTCTCACTGTGGAATGAAAGTAACCTTCCCAAAAAGGGAATTGTAGGCATCCGCAAACAGTGGTAGTAGTGGTGGGTCATGGTGATCTTAGAGTCAAAAGTTTTATTGGTTTCTCAAGTCACTGAATAGGTGACTTATTCTGCCTGTGGGTAAAACTGGCTCTGAATGAGAATCAGGGATGTTATAAGGAAAAGGCTATAGAAATGTAAATTATTGCTCTTATGATTTATTCAGTTTTAGTCCCCTGTTTCCTCTTGTTCTCTTTCCTTGACCCATTTATATGAATTGCTTTTCCCTTGCAGGAATGGAAAGGCAGGATAGCTCCCCATTTGGAGTACCTGGAATAGGGCCGGGCTGCTAAAATCCACAAGAAGTAGTTTTTTGTCAGCTTCTCCTTTCCTGCCTTTGGCCTTTTCAAAGAGGGCACTGGGCAGCTTCACAGAGTATTCTTGCAGTGTGCTCTGGTCCATCTGCAAAATCCAAGGGATGCTCATCAGAGGAATTAACTGAAGCAGTTGAGCTACAACGAACTCCAATGAGTATGATGAGGGATGGGGCTGAGAAACAAAATATCTCTGTCTCTCAGACTCAACCTTGAGACCATAGCTCTAGAAATAGGAATGATGAGTAACCCCACCCTGCCATGGCCCAAATGACACTGTGGTTGGTCCCTCTATATAGTCCCTTCTGAGATCATGAGAGGTGATTTTTAGTAACTCCTGGTTCCTTCCCTGATCTCTCTTGGGACTAATACCTGATCAGTTTTCCCCTTCTCCTCCCTTCCCCCTTTCTCTCTTTTCCTCCACTGCCCAGATACTGACCTTCACTTTGGAATGGATGTGCAGATCCTTAACTCCTGGCTTCAGTTTCCACACAGTAGCATTGATATTCTCCTCCTCAAAGGAAGCCTTTTCCCCTTTGAAGTGTACACCCACCAACTTTAATTCTAAGCTCTGGAGATACCTAGAGAGTAAGAAGAGAGAATAGAGGCCCCCCTAATCACTGAAGTCTTGACATAGTGGAAAGAGCAAGGAATTTTATGATCAGAAGACCTGCATCCAACACTAAGTAGCTGTGGAACCCTGGGAAAATCACCTAGCATTTCTTAGGCTCATATTTCCGTATTTATCTAAGAGGTGAGTAAAGAGTTTCCAGCAGCTTAGAACTATGAACTGTAGTTATTTCTATTATAGAGGGAGAGGGGAAAAGGGCAGATCAGGGAGACACACACACACATATACAGAGAGAGAGAGAGAGAGAGAGAGAGAGAGAGAGAGAGAGAAGAAGAAGAAGAAGAAGAAGAAGAAGAAGAAGAAGAAGAAGAAGAAGAAGAAGAAGAAGAAGAAAAAGAAGTAACTGGAGGAACAGATAAGAAAGGAAGGCAAAATCTAGAGGAAGACAAGATAGAGAAAAAAATGACAGATCAGAGGTGGGAAAGAGAGGGAGGGAGCAATCAATAAACATTTATTAGGTGCCTACTATGAGCTAAGGCTGGGGAAACAAAAAGGACAAAAGACAGTCCCTGTCCTTAAGGAACTCACAATCTAATGAGGGAGACAGTAAGCAAAAAAAAATACTTGCAAACAAGTCACTCACAAGATAAGAAATAATTAATCTAGGGAAGGCAATGGAGTTAAGAGAAGGTTTCCTATAGGAGGAAGGATTTTAGTTGGGACTTAAAGGAAGTCAGAAAGAGCAGGAGGCTGAGTTGAGGAGAAGTAAAAGTATCTTAGGAGAGAAAGAGAAAATTGAGATTCAAATCCTCTGTCCCTAAACCCAGCATGACCTTGGGCAAATCACTCTTGGGACTCTTTTTCTTCCTTTAAAAAAAGTTAACATGTATTTTTGTAAATTGATAATTACATTTCAATGTAATTGCCTTTCTTTTTAATATTGTATGTTTTGTTTTGTGCATTTATGCATGAGTCTGCCCTAAAAGTCCAGGACACACAGGAATGGGGGGAAAGAGCCAGTGTTCTGAAAGAAGAGATGAGATTTTCTTTAGATGCTGTTCTTTGACCTGACCCTAAAGGAGGAAGCTTAATTTCACAAAACTTTAGAAGCCACCTTAGTGGTGATCTGATATAACCTCTCTTTAAAAAATGAGACTAAGATCTGCAGTAGACAATGGACTTGCCAAGAGTTTCAGTCAACAAGGGTCAGCCTGGATCCTGCTTCCAGGTTCATAGGTCTTTTCACATGACCAAAGAACTCTCTGACAAAGAAGAAAGAGAGTTGGGAGACTTCAGGAAGTGAAGAGTTCCCTGACTTAGTGGTATTTAACAGAGGCCACATGGTCACTTACCACCTGGAGTTGTCTTTTCATGTATGGGTTAGACTAAGTTTTTTCCAAATCTAAAATTTTGTGATTCTAGGAACTATGACTCAAAGGTTCCTCCCTTTTCCCTTTTATCCCTTCCTAGTTTGTGGTTGGACAGCTTCCCAAGGTCAGCCTAAGCATCCCATCCCTTCTGGCTCAGTACCCCATATCCTGACACTGTTGGATAAGCAGCAGGAAGGTTTTGTTGTACTCACTGGTTGATGGAGGTAGGTGATAGCTTCCTACCGGTCTTTTCAGGACTCAACAGCTTATTAAGTAGCTGTAGTTCTCGTTTCAGGTCACACATGTCAACCAAACCATTGTGGGAAGAGATGGCATCAGGGGGATCTGGGGAAGGAAAGAGAGTTGTAGTCAAGATGGTTCCATCACCCTCACTCTACCTAATTTCCTCCTACCTAAGCAGGGCAGGGCTTCTTCCACCAAAGGGAGCATGAGGACCAGTTCTCTTGGTTGTTGAGGACTCTAAATTGAACTCCTTTACCTCCACCTTCAACCAATAGACTCATACATCAATCAATCAATATTTATTAAGCACCTTCTAGGTGTCAGATACTGTGCACAAAGATACAAAAAAAGGCAAAAGACAGTCTCTACCCTCAAGGAGTTTATAATCTAATGAATTAGATTGCATTCCAGTTACCCTTTGGGCACAAACAGGCACAACTCAGGGGTCACCTCCTCCAAAAACCTCTGATAACTTGGTTTTTAGTGACTGCTACCTTCTCAAATTTCTTATATCACTTGATCAGGATTTCTCCTTTGCCCTTGCCTTCCTCTCCCCTGTAAGGAAATTATTTGGGTAAATGCCTTTCTCGTTGTGTACATGCCCTCCCCCTTCTCTATCAGTTTATAAATTCATTTGCACTCTCTACATACTCACTTTGAAATAGGTTAGACCCTAGAGGAGAGCCCTGAAAGAACCTACCTTGTCTTGTCTCTACTTAGATAATTCTATTCATCTCAGCAGATTGGGAGAAGGAAGAAGAGAAACTCAAAGAATGGATGGAAAACCTCCCCTGCCCCAACCTCCTCCAGACCCTGTGCCCACCTCCCATCATTACCGTGGAAGTAGAAGGTATATTGATGGCTACTGAGAAGACTGGTGTTCTGTGGTTTTCTCCAGGAGCTAAAGGAAGGGTTGAATAGTGAGGGTTCCTGGTTTGAACTTGCTGACTCAAAATGACTGAAGCACAAGAATTCATGGGCCCGGTTACTCATTTCATAAGTAGTCTTGCCATAAGTGAGTTGGAGCTTCCCAGAATTTGGAAGCCAGTAGAGGCAAAAATGATATGGGCCTAGGGGATTAGGGAAAGACCAGGACAGCTGGGATGCTGGAAATGGGGCCTTAATTGTGAGGTTCTTTTCTGTGTTCTCAATGATAATATGGTGGGAATGAACTTGAAAGTAGTTCAGGCTGCTCAGATGGGTCTGATTCCTTTCCCCACAGAACCTGAACTCGTCTTTGTGGTTACTGCCTTGTGTCCCTGTGGCAAAAAGAAGAAAAAGATACAACATGAAACAGCATGATTGTGATGGGAGCAAAAATTCAGCATCCTTGGGACTTCCCTCTTTCCATCAAGGAGGGTAATGAGAGCCAGGTCCTGTATCTTAAATGAATGAATGAACAAATTACAAAAATGAAATGAGAGGATTTAGCATGATGGTCTCTGAATTTTCTTCCAGCTTCAGATCCTATGGATTTCCCTTTCCCTTGGGCCCCGCCATCCTGAATTTCTGAGCCTCCACCTCACAACCTCTATTATTCCATGATCTCTGTTGAGTGCTTATGATAGTCAGTCTCTTTAGACTTTTGAGTGCCCTACAGGCTTGGTATCTTCCCATAATACTTTTACTTAAAGATTATTTTTCCGGGTGTGGCTAGGTGGCACAGTGGATAAAGCACGGGCCCTGGAGTCAGGAGTACCTGGGTTCAAATCTGGTCTCAGACACTTAATAATTACCTAGCTGTGTGGCCTTGGGCAAGCCACTTAACCCCATTTGTCTTGCAAAAAAAGATTATTTTTCCAACTGTATAAGATTCTATATAAAATACCTTTTCTGCCTTGATTTCCTAATCTATAAAATGGAGAAGGGGGAGAAAGATGAGAGCATTGGTGAATCTAGTAAATTTTTATTAAGCATTTCTATGGAGGGAGCATGATACTGTGACAAGTTCAAATTCCATCTCTGACACTTGCTACCTATATGACTTAAAGTAAATCATTACCTCCCTAGACCTCAGTTTCCTTCTTTGTAAAATGAGGGATTGTGTTGGATGACCCCTGAAGTCCTTTCTAGCTTTAGGATCTTTTTGCCAAGTACATATCTACTCAACAGAAGTCATAGAATAGTAGGGATTTGGAGGGGGAGACTTAGAAAGTGAGAGTGATGAGATCTAAGGGAAAGGGAGGTCCTTAGGATCTGGAGCTGATAGAAAAGGTCATCAAGTTAAATCCTCTGATTTTCTTTTATTCATCCATTTATTTATTACTAAAACATTTATTTTAAATAGTCATTAAAATTTCTTTAAGTTCTAAATTCTCTCCCTCCCTCTCATCTCTCCACTACCTGTTGAGAAGATTAAAAAAGGCAAAAGGGCTATGGAGCCTCTCTTTTCCAACATCTTCAATATAAAGATGAGGAAACTGAGGTCCAATAAAGGGGAGATAATTCTACAAAGGTCACACTGGGAATCAGTGGTAGAGTCAGCATTCCTGACTAACTTTAGTCTGGGATGCTTCCCCTGGAACATATTTTACATGCTTGGTAGAGTTGCCAATACAAATGGAAAGAAGTTGATTCTTGAAAATAAAGCACTGAGAGACGGTTCATCTGGGAAAAGGATATACAGGGAAGAAGGAATATACAATACCTTGGAGGAGGAAGAGCAGACTCATATGGAAAGCCACCATCTTAGGAAATGCCTGGCTTGCCATTTTCCTCATCAGCTTCATAGGGAGTTCACCACCTGAAAAAAAAGACAGGATCAACATCAAACTTCATCTTGGTATTTTTTTTTCCTTTTCTGGATCATAGAATCAGGAAACCCTTTAGTCTAATACTATCTTATAAACTTCTTAGTGGGTGATCCTGGGCAAATCACTTAACCTCTGGTGGTCTCAGTTCCCTCATCTGTAAAATGGGCATTAACATACCAGCTCCCTCACAGGATTATTGAGAGAAACAGAAGAGAGATGATAAATGTAAACCAGTGGATGGTCAGTGTATCATGGCTATGCACTGGGTTGCAAAGCTATACAGGTTTTTTTTTCAAACATCAAATCTGAGGATCTTCTCAGAGCTGTCAAAAGATTCAATCTTGGAGCAGGAGAAGACCTTCAAGATCATCAAGTCCAATCCCCTATTTCATAGATGAGGCAACTGAAGCACAGAGAGGGAAATGTGACTTGTTCAGAAAGTTAGTGACAGAACCAAGACTACCACCCAGAATGGAACATCTAGTGTCAGAGTGTTTCTGACACTTACTGAACTTGAGTGAGTTGTTTCCTCAAGTGGACCCATGCCCTCATCTGTAAAATGAGAGGGATGCATTTATCAGCATCCTTGGCAACCTCTGGATTAGATGATATCTGTAGTCCCCTCTGATCCTAAGATTGGGGGTCTCCTGAATTCCTTTCCAATCCCCCTAATCCACTGTAGCTTCATATGTTCCCGGCTACAGAGGAGGCTTAGGGTTGCAGACAACTGCAAAACTTAGAAACCCCCAGAGCAAGAGAAAAATAAAGGACAACACACAGTGAGGCTCCAAGATCGACCCAAAGGAGAGGTCATTACCTGCACAGCTATTCTACCTTCTGCCACAAGGAAGAGCAATAGTTCATTCATTTCCCTCTCCAGGTAGAAATGTCACAAAACTTGTTTCACGATTGTTACCTGGTCTGTGGTTTAGGGTGCAACCCTCTATTAATTGGTCAGACTGTATGAGGCAATTGTTTATATTGGCCCTTGATAGGGATCTGTGACTCTGGAGATGGGAGAAACCTTAGGATTATTCTGCCCCATCCTTTAGATTTACAAAGGTGGAAACCAAGACTCAAAGAGATTAGTGGACTTCACTCAACTATGAAATATCACAGCTGGAATTTGAACCCATATCTGCTGATTCGAATGCTAATGTTCTTTCCATTATACTACAAAGGAGTTTGAAATAATAATGATGCTGATGACAATAATAATGTTTGCCAAGTGCTTTCTCATTTGATATTTCCAATAACACAATTCCATCCCCTGCACCACCCAGTGATTTCAAGAAAACCTCAAATGAAATCAGGAGGACTTATCTTCCTGAGTTCAAATCTGACCTCAGACACTTACTGGATTATGATCCTGAGAAAGTCTCTAAACCCTGTTTGCCTCAGTTTCTTCACTTATACACTGAGAAGGAAATGGCAAACCACTCCAATATCTTTGCCAAGAAAACCCCAAATGGGGTCAAAAATAATTCAATAACAAAAATCCCACTGCCACTATCAGAAAGGCCTAAGGGTTTTAGAGACCTGTGAGTGCAATATGAGTCAGTTGAGTTATACTTTCCTGGGTTGCATTCATCAAGGTGTGGCCTCCAAGCATAGGAAGATGACTTCCACTCTACTCTGCTGCTATCAGACCTTGTGTGGGAAGTGCTGCACCTCACATGGAAGTTTAAGAAGAACATGGATAAACTAGAGAGAATTCAGGGAGACTTAACTAGTCCCACTTAGTTGCAGAACTAGGAGAAATGGATAGAAATGGAAAATTGGAAAATTTGAATTAGATGTTAGGAAAAATGTTCTAACAGATTTTGGTGAGTCATTTTTCAGTTGTGTTCAACTCTTCATGAGCCACATTTAGGGTTTTCTGGAAAGAGATGCTATAGTGATTTGCTATCTTCTTCTCTAGCACATTTTACAGATAAGGAAACTGTGGGAAAAAGAGTTGAGTGACTTGCCTGTGGTCACTCAATCAGTAAGTATCTGAGGCTAGTTTTGAACTCAGGGAGATTTGTCTTTTTATTTCAGGCTGTCATTCTATTTACCTAGCTACCCAAAGTGAAATAGATTGCTTTGAAGGATGATGAGTTCCCCCTCTTTGGAGAGTTTAAGCAGAATTTAAGCAGATAGTCACTTGTTAGATATGTCAAGGTCAGAAAACAATTGGCCTAGTGATAGCTGAGCTCCCATCCAACTCTCAGATTCTGTGATTCAACGATTCCTACTTTTCATCCTTCTTTGGGATGACTCCTTATTCTACAATGTTCCAGAAACCTCTTTAGACTAGGCTCACTGCACCCCTAGACTTCACATACTCCAAGTACCCTCCAACTCTATGACCTCATTTTCTCATTGACTGGTTCCATCTTCTCCCCCTTCCCCCTTCACACCCCCATTTCCAGCTCTCTATTTTGAGGAGACTCAGACTAGCTATGACTTCATTTTTCTCTAGGCTATACTCCCACCTTCAGGACTTTCTCTACAATGTCCCTTTCCCACTTTCATCTCTTCTTCCTCCCACTTTTTAGTTTGTTTTTTTTCTTTTTTGGCAGGGAGAGAGAATACAAGATTCCCTTTTATTTCCCTTTTATGCATTGTCTTCTTTTTTAAGACTATAAGCTCTTTGAGGTCAGAAGATCTATCTCATTGAATTTCCAGCATTTAGAATAGTGCTTGATACATTTAATAAATGTTTGTTGACTTGCTTAATTCTATGGAGAAAAGGATTTTTCTAGCAATAAGCAATAGACATTTATAAAAGTCATGTTGTCTTCCTTCTTGTATTCTCTTTGAACTTGTATTTTCAATGGCAGCCTACCTTATCTGTCTCTGGTGCTGACTGTGGAAAGAAGAATTTAAAAATTTCCAATGGCAGAGCTGAAGAGGGTTTTAAAACATGGAATGGCAGAGGGAGAAGAGCTTTGAATAGATGAGGAAAGAGTCTCTGTTCTGACTCCATGATAAAACAATGATGAAAAGTCAAATGAGATAAAGGAAGGGAAGTCATTCTGGGAAAGTTTCAAGGTGTTGAATGGAAGTAGTGGGGGACTGTTAAAGGTGCCCTCACTCTGATCTATTCTCTACACCAGTGTCAAAATCTTTTTTCTCTAGACATATGTCTGACTCTTGCTCAAAATCCTCTCATTTGCCTCTAAGAGTTCCTATAAACTCTGGTTTCTAAGATCTCCACCAGATGGCTCCAATCTATCTATCTAGTGTCATTTCACATCCCTACCTTTAGTCATGCTCGGCTTCAGTGAAAATGAAGACTAGCTGTTTCCTGAATGGATGATAAATGCATCTTGGACATCCAGAATTTGTGAAAGTCAAAGCCCACATGTGGGAGGTACTGCCAGTTAAACTTCAGTGAAATTTGTCTATTCTCTATATCCCACACACCATAACCCCGCTTGGAATGCACCAGGAAATGGGAAAACAGCCACCTCACTATTCAAGAGGTGACTTCTTTCCATTTAGACTTAGACTCCCAAAGTGACAGAAGGGACATCATTATATACAAGATCAAGGCTGGAAAAGACCTTAGAACACCATATCACAGCTGGGTGGGGACAAAGAATGTCAGAGTTTGAAGGGGTCTTAGATCGGAGAATGTTAGAACTGGGAAGTGTCAGAGATGGAAGGACCTTAGAATCCAGAATTTCAGAGCTGAGAAGGACCTCAGAACACAGAATATCTGAGATGAACTTTAGAACAGAGGATGTCAGGACTGAGAGGAACTTATAAATAACCACAGAAGCAGCTTGGTCCAGTAGAAATAGTGCAGAATTTGAAGAAAGGTGATCCTGGGTTCAAATTCAATCCCAGATAATTGTTAGCTTTTTGAGCCTGTTCACATAACCTCCCTTTTTGATCTGTAAAATAATAGTAACATATATTACCTCCATCCAGGGGTGTTTGTGAACTTTATCGCTTTTAAATTAAACTATCATCATCTGGTTCAACCTTCCTGTCCTACATTTAACAAAACTAAGGATTAATACCTAGGGTTCAATCAATTTGAGTTCAGTCTACTGCTCTTTCTACTTCCTAAAGGGCACTGGAGAATGTAGCCGGTAGAATCCAAACTCCAAAATAGTATAAAATCGGGCACTATCTCTTGCAAAGAAAGCATGTAAGCTGGGATGATCAAATGAATAGGAATTATATTTCTTTCCTCTTTTATATCCCTCAACTCTTTAACTGACTATCCTTGTGCTGGTTCCCCTTCTTAGATGGAGTGGGGATTGGGAGGAATAAAGCAGTTTTCAAAATGATTTTCCTCAATTCAAAAATAGTAAATGAAAGTAGAGCTGAGCCCGAAGTCCTCTGTACATTCACGGTTCACTGGATCACGGAGTGGGCCTCTGAGCAATGCTATTGACTGGCTGGGTATGTAACTCGGCTCATTAAATATTTACTAAGCTATCCCTATGTGCTAGACTGGACATGAGAGAAAGATAAGTTTCACACCCAAACAATAATCCAAGGACAGTGAGATAGCATACCATTAAGTATATTATGGAGCAACAGAATCTCAATAGGGATTTCAGAGTTTATGTCTAGTCCTATCTCACTCCCCAGAATTGTGCTTGGTTCTGAACTTAATGGATAAACTGGAGAATGTTCAGAGAGGAGTAATTTGAACAATGAACTACCCTGAGTCCATGACAAAAGACTAGGTTGAAAAAACTGGGGATGGTTAGCCTGAAGAGAAGATTCAGCTATGGATTAGCTATACAAAGAAAGGAAAAGAGGGCATCTAGGTGGCTCAGTGGATAGAACCTTGGCCCTGGAGTCAGGAGTACCTGAGTTCAAATCCAACCTCAGACACTTAAAAATTGCCTAGCTGTGTGACCCTGGGCAAGTCACTTAACTCCATTGCCTTGTGAAAACAAAAACAAAAACAGAAACGACCAAAGACAGACAAAAGACAGTTCCTGACCTCAAGGAGCTCAATCTAATGGGGAAAGAGAGCATGCAAACAATTGGAACAAATATAATATGTGAGATAAATAGGAAATAATCAACAGATAAAAGACACTGGAATAAAGAAAGATTAGGGAAAGCTTCCAACAGATGATGAGATATTTTCTGGGCCTTAAAGGAAGTTGGAGAAGTCAGGAGGAGATGAGATGGGAGAGTGTTTCAGGAATGAGGGAAAGACCTAGAAAATGCCCAGATTTGGGAGATGGTGTTTCTTGTGCAAGAAACTCCAAGGATGCCAGTGTGGGTGGATCTCAGGATGTGAGCTATGAGAAAATGGGAAAGGGGGGGCATGATAGGGGGCATCAAGAATTTGCAAGAAGCATTGGACTTAATCCATTTGGTGCCAAAGACAGAAGGAGTAGGGGGCAGGAGGGGGAGCTGCAAAATGATAAATTTGGATTTGACACCAAGAAAACCTTCCTAGCAATTTGAGCTGTCCAACGTTCTGATGGTTACTTTTGAGGGGGTGGTTGTTTCCCCTCTTTGGAGCTCTCTAAGCAAAACACTTATCAGATGTGATAATCAGGAAGGATTCCTCTAGAGATTGGCTCCTCCAGATGGCCACTCAAGTGAATGAATGAATGAATGAATAAAAAAAGAATTTTTTCAATTGTTTAGTATGTGCTAAGTATTGCACGAATGGGTCTCTTCCTGTTCTCCAATTCTGTCCTGGGAATTCCCTCTATAATGATCCTAACATATTCTCTAAGTGACAAAAGAGTACTTGGAGGTTGTGTGGGAGGGCAATAACCTCAGACCATTTTGACAGATGATAATAATTGAATGGGTGGAATTATGAGCTGATTATATATATGGATAAAATATCATTTATTAATATAAAATCGATTCATGTATTATTATTTATTAATTTAATATCAATCATTATATAATATACTAAAGCATGATAAAATGATATGACTAAATATATTGTGTAATTATATAATAATTTATTTATATATATATGCATATATATATATATATATATATACATATATATGAAGCCTTATTACTTCAAGACTATTTTAGTACCAGTTGCTTAAGGACCTTCTCCATCGGTTGCTTCCCTGGGTCAGAGTCCAGTTCAAAGCACAGAGCAATCACTATAATTGATCATACCCTAGATTCTAGGACAGCCAGGACAGCTGAACTGTGAGGACAGAAAGGCAGCTTCCATTGCTTAGAGCCTAGAGGACTCTGGTCCTCCTTCCATGGAGAGATGTCTGAAGCCAGCAAATAAGAACTGTGATACATTGGGTTTGGGGTTGACCTCCTACTCCTCTAGGGAGCCAATTCTCTTAAGAGGATGAAGTCACATCAGCCTTCTTTTTGGCAATCATTGAGTTAATAATAGTTCCAGGATGGTTTTCTTTGTATTTCTCTCTTCTCACCAGGTTGGATAGATTTGGAAATATGTAGCATTTATTTAAAATTTGCAAAATGCTTTCCATATATTATCTTTCATTCTCACAATGCTGCAAAGTCAGTGTTCCTTATTATTCCCATTTTAAAACAGATTGAGTGATTGACTGAGGACCACACAGCTATTAAGTTTGTGAGGCAAAATTCAAACTCAGGTCATTCCTAGCTTTAAACTAATCCCCTGGACCACATAACTGCCTTTTCCAAAAAAAAGGCAGCATGGGATTTCTTGGAAAAGACAAAGTACTGGAAATCTTTGTCTCATTTAATAACTGTAAAACTATTGACAAGTCATTTTCTCTCCTTTAGCCTCAGTTTCCTTGTCTATAAGATGAAAGAGGTGAATTGTTTTCTAGAACATCATGAAAGTTGTCTAAAGTCTTGAATTTGAAGAACATGGGAGGGTTTTTGGAGGTGATGGCTCTTGTGTCACAAGTGGTACCTGGACCTTGCTGGTCCAGCATGAAAACTTATCTGGGGATTTGACTGAGATCCTGACTCAATACTTAGCTATAGCCTGGAGAACAAATTGCTACCTTAGCTATATCTAAAACTGTATGTCTCTTTTTGCATCATAGGTTCATCACCTTTTTCTTTTTTAGGAAGTGAGTGGTTTGCTTCATTTTCATTCTTCGGAACTTGTGGTTAATCATTTCATTGCTGGGAGTCTTAAAGTCTTTCATGAATGTTTTTCTCTCTCAGGTTATCATTATTGTATAACTGATTCCCTTAGTTCTGTCCTTTTGCTCTGCCTTGGTCCAGAGAAGTTGTAGTTTTCTTTGAAACTGTCCATTTCATCATTTCTAATGGTATAATACCATTCCATTCCATTCATATATCATGATGGGTTTAACCATTTCCCAAAGGGAGACCCCTTAGTTTCTAATTTTGGATTACCAGGAAAAAGATCTGCTATAAATATTTTTGTACATATTGATCCTTGTCTTTTCATTGATTTCTTTTGGGTGTAGGCCTAGTAGTGGTATAGCTGAGTCAAAGGAAATTCAGCTTAGTAAATTTCTGGGCACAGTTACAAATTACTTTCCAGGATGACTGGAGTCCAAGGGTTCTTAGCCTTTTTGTGTCATGGATCCTTTGACATTCTGGGGAAAGTGGACACCCCTTCTTAGAACAAGGATTTTTAATGCCTAATGCAAAACATACAGGATTACAATAAAAACCAATTATACTGAAATGGTTATCAGGATGCTAAGAATTCTAGGTTTTTGGACTTCTTGAAATGTATCGACATTTTGGATTAGAAGATTCCCTGACCTAAACCATATCACTGATTTTGCAGATAAGAAAATGAGACTTGAATTGAAAAAAAGTGACTTGCTTAAGGTCTCTAAGTAATAAGGGTCCAAGTTAAGATTTATAAAAAAGGTAAAACCAAAAACTCAGGTCTTCAAACTCCTATACCACACTTCTGTCATTCTCTTAATCTCGATTCCTCCTTTCCTACTTCAGAGCACTTAGCAAACTGTCCTTCATTTAGGTGTGCTCAGAAAATAATGGAAAAGGGGTCCTAGAAGCATCTAAATTTCTTTTTTTTAGGTTTTTCCAAGGCAAATGGGGTTAAGTGGCTTGCCCAAGGCCACACAGCTAGGTAATTATTAAGTGTCTGAAACCGGATTTGAACCCAGGTACTCCTGACTCAAGGACTGGTGCTTTATCCACTGTGCCACCTAGCCACCCCTAAATTTCAATTGGTAAACATATCTATATTACCAGATATAAGTTGGTCCATCATTTGAGTCGACCTAAATTTTTCTGAACAAAAGCTTAGATTTTGACATTGACTTGCCATAGAAGTCAACTAATACTCAAGCTCATATTTCTCTCTTCTCTCCTTTTTCTCTTCCCTCTCTTCTCTATCTCACTCTCCCTATCTAGCCCAGTCTACTCATAGACTGAATCCTATTGTTAATCATTGTAGAATCTTTGACTTGCTCTGTTTAGCCTCCATGGACAGCCTCCATAGTCCCCTGCTTCCAGACACAATGTATTGGTGTCAGACTAATTACAGTCAACAGATCCACCTTAACCCTACTACACCCCATAACTTCTGAGTTCAGAAAATCCACCAACCTCAATGTTCCTGATATCAGTTTATAATGATGCACTCTGACCAAATTCATGCCTTTCTCAAAGCTTTCTCTCAAGTTTACAGTCTTATTACTCACTGACCTTCTAGTGCTAGCTTCTGAGGGCTGAAATGGAATGGAGGGTCCAGGTCATAGATCAATTGTTTAAATTAACTCAAATTTTGGAGAATTAAAGTTCAGTACAGCAAGACTGATACAACAACTGTATCTATATAGAAATTAGAGCCTTTACCTGGACACAATTAAGCCTCTGGTCTTTGCTTCCGGGTCCCTATTGCCAGTGTAAACTTCAGAATATTTAGAGTAGGAAATTCAAAGAGAATGAAAAGTTCACTTTAGCTATCCCATCAAATTAATAATTTCCCATCTTCCACTATAATGAACTCAAAGATGAGTTGCTAAGTGATACCAACCTAGCTGGCACCAAATCATTGATAGCATGACTTGCTATAGTAATACTGGCATGGGCTCTGGGGTGTGCTTTGGGAGGGAGAAGACAATGTCCTTACTTTTCTAAGGGAACCTCTGGTTTGCATGAGAAAAAAGACTTCCACACAGGAAACCAAGACTAAGACTAGGATAGGTTGTGAATTGCATGGTACATACAGGAAACAGAAAATGGTCTAGGGAATGATCATTATGGACTGCGGTGGGCAACAAAGACTTCAAAGAGGAGACTAAAAGTGATGTAGAATTTGGGTAAGTGGAGACCTGAGAGAACATTCAAGGAAAAGAGAATAAAGATGGGGGCGCAGGAATGAGAGTATGTTCAGGGAACATCAATGCTACCAGAGCTTACATGTGGAGAAATAGGAAGAAAAAAGTTTGATGGTTCAGGGTAGTTCTATATTATGGAGGAACCTCACATATTAGATTGAAGGCTTAATCTAATTTTAGCTCATAATATCTGAGACTATTTCTCTATGGGTTGTTAGAGTATAGTGTAAACTTTTGGAGGTCAAGGATTGTCTTTTCTTTTTAACTGTAGGTACTTAATAAATCCTCTAAGAGTATATCTATCTCACTTGTTTTGTATATATTTACTCATATGTTGTGTCATACATGTAAATATTTGTTTGCCTGTTATTCTTCCTTCTCTGAAGACTTTGGTCTTTATCCTATGGCTAGTGGGAGACACTGAAGGTTAGTGGGATGCAGAAGCAATGCAAACAGAACTCTGTATTAAGAGAGGAAGAGTTGAGAGGTAGTCTAACTAAACTTCTCTAGAAGGGCTCCTTCCTTTTCAAACAATGGGCTCATGGAGGTCAGAGCCCATGTATCCTGTGCTTACCCTCATTGTATCCAACTATATGGGCACAGTGGTATCCCGATGTAATTAAGATGTACTGGAGTCACTGAGATCAAACATGTGACCTGCCTTGCAAGGAGAGAGTCAAAGGGTGGTGGGAAATGGGTCAGAGTGGGGAAGGCAATGGGAAAGGGGAGTATTGTTGAATATTTAATTTTAAAACTACTTTTACTGAACTAGAATTCTGCCTGGGTCACTTCACTTCAAACACGATTACTAAAAAGGGTCAAAAATCTGGAATGCAACTAATCCAATCTAAGACTTGGGAAGAGGGGGAGGGATTAACTCTTTCTGTCAATGAAGGGATCCTTGAATGATATGGAGATATCAATATCAAATGTTTTGTGGGACTGATGGAACCCCCAAGACATGTAGGTAATATAATGGATAGAGAGCTGGACTTGAAGTCAGGAAGACCTGAGTTCAAATCCTGTTTCAGATACTAGCTGTGTAACCCTAAACATCTCCCAGTCTCAGTTTCCTCTTCTGTAAAATGGAGAAAATAATAGCACCTACCTTCTAAGGTTGTTTTAAGGACCAAATCAGATAGTAATTGTAAAGAACTTAACACATAGCAGGTATTCATGAACCCAGTCTCAGTTTCCTCTTCTGTAAAATGGAGAAAATAGTAGCACCTACCTTCTAAGGTTGTTTTAAGGACCAAATCAGATAGTAATTGTAAAGAACTTAACACATAGCAGGTATTCATGAAGTCCCTCCCTCTCTTCCTTTCTTCCTTCCTTCCTTCCTTCCTTCCTTCCTTCCTTCCTTCCTTCCTTCCTTCCTTCCTTCCTAAATGGATATCCATATAAGCAGAGCTTGGCCCAGAAAGTTCATCGATGATTTATCTGAATGAAAGACACCAATAGTTCAAATCAGTGTAATTATAAAGATTGTGTCCATCTGTCTTTGAGATGCATTAAAAGATTTTCTTTTCTAAGTAGATTGACCTTTCTTTTTGGTTTGGTGGGGCTGATGGGAGGAGGAGGAGCAGGGTAGGAGACAGAGAATGGGGAGCTGGTGTGGGACTCAGTATTCACATAGTGTCTGGCTAGAGGTACATGTCCCACTTGGAGAAGGGGTGGGTGAGGAATATAATTAGTGCCACATCAATTTAGGAAGCCAGTAGTTAGCCAAGGAAAGTGACAGAGAAATTCCTCAGGCTGCAGCTTCCTCTTTCCTTACTAAGTGGCTTCCTGCATGGTCCCCCAGATTGAGTCAGATCCTGGATGAGAAATGCCAAACATTCCCAGTTGAGCCATCTAAAACTTTCCTTGTAGCATTAGGCTTTCAGGGGATTATAGAATTTTAGAGATGAAAGGTATTTGATGGCATGAGAACCCAGGTCTTAAGTGTTCTTTCTCCTATACTGTCTTTCAGGTAGTTGTCTAGCCAATTGCCCATGAGGCAAAATGAAGAGTGATGATCTGGGTCCCAGACCTACTCCCCACATCAAGGCTCATACACTAAAGGTGTTTCCTCACTTGTCTTATGAGACCTCTTTCTGGGTCTGTTTCATTTGTGAAAGTTAAGGGGCTGGACCAGATGACTTTGAGGTTTTCCTCTAGCTCTAAACCTATGATTCCATGATCAAGCCTCTCTCTAGATGTCCCATGAGCATTTAGATCCTCATCCTCTAGTATGTTGCCACTCTGTTCTAGTCCACAGTGCTTTAGAAAATCATGGGATCCTAGAGGGTTAGATTCTAAGGGACCAATCTCTTTAATTTTTCACTTTTACTGATTTGGAAATAAGCCCACCACAATTATTAATAATAGTTCACAATGTATCAGGATAAAGTCAAAATGAATATATGATCTAGATAAAGAGAGGTCACACCATTAAAAACAATAAGAAGAGTAAGAGTTTAGGCATCTCTTTTTTTCACCATGGCTAGGGGAGAGGAACTAATGGAAATTTAGAGGGGAATATAAAAGATGAAGTGGTATTAATTACATGAAATTAAAGAGCTTTGGTGTAAATAAAATCAATGCAGCTAGGATAAGAAAGGAAAGGGTTGATTGGGAAAGCTTTTGCATCTTAGTATCCTGTATCTCTGATAATGTTTTCATATTTAAGAAATATATACATAAATATATGTATATTGAACATATATATATACATAAATATATGTATATTGAACACATATATACATAAATATATATATATTGAACATATATGTATATATATATAATTCTCTGTCTCTTCCCCTTTTCTTCCCTCTCTCCCCCTCTCACCTCTCTCCGTCTCTCTGTCCCTCCCTCCCATTTCTTTCCTTCCCTCTCTATTTTCCCTCCCTCCCTCTCTGTATTTTTCTCCTTCCCCCCTCCCCTTCCTCTCCCTCTCTTTCCCCCCTTTCTCTCCCTTTCCTTGTTTCTCTACTTTTTCTTCTCTCAGAGGGCCCAATGACTAAACTGTTCAAGTATATGAACAAACACTGTTAAAAAATTTAAAATTCTAAAAAAAGATTTTTTTCTAAATCACTAATAATAAGAAGATTAAAAATCAAACTAATTTTGAGGTTTACCTCATATCCCCCCAAATGGCCAAAGTGAAAAAAGATGGAATAGTCAATGTTCAAGAGATCTGTGAAAAGACAAGCATGTGAATACACTGTTGATGGAGCTGAGAATTGCTCCAACCATTCTGGAAAGTAATTTGAAATTATGCTGAGAAAATGCCTAGGATAAGAACTGGAAACAAAGCAGAGCCTCATTGATTGTAAGATGGCCAAACAAATTATGGCACATGAAGGTTTATTATTTATCCAAAAAAGTGAATTGGAAGAATTTAGAGAAGACTTATAAGAACTGATGAAGAGTGAAGCACCACTAGCCAAACAATTGCAACCATATAATATAAAGTTTTTCAAAATCAAAAGGAAAACCATCCTGAATCATGTGTAATTACATTGAGCAAATTTGACTATAGAGGAGAGTTGATCAAATCCAACTCTCTTTTTTGCAGAGGAAGGAGACTATGGATGTTGACTATGACAGAGTTTGTTTGATATGTTGGTTGGTTTTACTGCCCTGCTATTTTTCCTCTTTCATTTTAAATCTTTATTACCAGGGCTGTCTTACCAGGAAAGGGGAGAACTATATTCAAAAACACAACGATGTCATAAAAAGCAAAAGGAAAACGATGATAACCCACTCGTGCTTCACAAACATTTCATTTTGTCATCATAACAACCCTAGGATATCCAGGGAAGATCTGACTAGTACAAATAATGAATCCGCTGAAGTGGCCCCATGTATTTGAATTCTGATTATTAGAAATTTTAATGATATAAAACATGGTAATTTGTTTCAGCCTAATGGAAATATACAGTGTAAACTGACAACCACTTCAGAGAGAATAATCATTTACACTAATTGAGACATAGCTGTGGGTAGAATAATTATTCCATTTTACAACTGGGAAAACTTAATTCCCATAGTGAGTAAGTATTGGTGCTGGGATGGGAAATCAAATCTCCTGATGTCTAGTCCACCATATTTTCTACTTCTCTATACCATTTTTCAATTATCTTCACAATGAGGACCAATACATGATTCTAAATACTTTCTTCCTCTTCAAATAAGATTTGATAAAAGAAACATGGAGATCATCTAGCTTTATTTTGTATATAAGGAGCTGAGTCCTCAGCAGGGAGAAGGAAATTGGTCAAGGTTTTATATGTGTGTGTGTGTGTGTGTATTAAACAGAACATCAAGGCCAAATCCATTTGTCTACAAATCCAGTGCCCACACAAATCTTATCACAAACTTTTGGGCTCTTTTCTCCCACCTTTGTAACCCTGTGGCTGAGTTCCCATGGAGTAGAAGTTGTGTTATTGAGGAGGACAAAGAAGCAATGACCATCAATTTGGAAATTTCCACCTTCTGTGTCCTGGATCAGTCTCAGCCTATCTTACTTATCTCATCCTCCAATATTATTAGTATAAATAATTTCAGAGTTCTTCATGAGGGTGACAATGAGATGGATGGCTCTATTTACCCATCTAAGAACTGTTGTTGTTTGACTTTGGAATGAATCACATCACTGATGTCTGTAGGAGTTCACCCTCCCCATCATGCTTGGCTTAATGGGCTGTGAAAATGAGTCTGAGCTTTTATCACTAAGCAAGGGGCTAGTTGGCCTAGGACTCAAAATCAGCCATACTAATTCAGCAACATGGTTAAACATAGTATTATACATTTTAGCATTTAGCAACAAAAGGGACTTAGGGATTATTTGATTAATCATTGAACAAGCATTTATTAAGCACCCTGTTGGTTAGCATCTTGACCTAATAGAGTTAGATTCAAAGTCAGGAAGTTCTGGATTCAAATCTTAACCTCTAACACAATCCATAATATCATCCTTGTTGAATATCTCTAATTCATCCTGCCTATAGCTTGCATGGGGCTAGGTGGGCAATGGATAGGGAACTAGACTTGGAATCAAGAAAACTTATCTTACTGAGATCAAATCTAGTCTCAGACTGACTTGCACTTAGCCCTGGTTGCCTCAGTTTCCTCATCTGTAAGATGAGAAGGAAATGGAAAACCACTCTAGTATCTATGTCAAGAAAACCCCAAATGAGGTCACAAAGTATTGGGCATGACTGAAAAAAAATCACTTAACAGCAATAGTTTGCTCATATATAGTTGTTTGAATACTGTCTTCCTTATTAGACTATGATTTTCTGAGAACCGTTTTCCCTCCCTTTTCCCTAGCACTTAATAAAGGCACATAATAAAATAAATGCTTGGGACTGACCAACACAAACTGAATGTATGATTCTGGGCAAGTCATTTACCAGCTCTGTGTTCTGGGACAATTCTCTAAATACTATGAGTTATAAAGAAGGTATTGGGAAAGGAAGTTCTTCACCAGAGAAAACTCAATATCAATAAAATCCCATATCTAACCTCTATTCTTTGTTCTTAAATAATAAAGAAACTGAGGTCCAGAGAGACTAAATGAAAGATCATTGGTTTACATGATCATAGATTTAGAAACAGAAGTTTCTTCCAAGTCAATTGTCCCAATATGTAGATAATTGAGTGTTGACTTAGTATTCCATTTTATTTCCACCCCCAACCTCCCCCCCCAGTACCAGAGGACCACAACTTTAAAGCTAGAAGGGATCTAAGAGGTCATCTAGTCCAATCTGTTCATTTTACAGATAAGAAAACTGAGACTTGGAGTTATTGCTGTTGATTATTTCCTATTAATCCTCTCTATATAGCTTGCTTTGTAAACATTTGTTTTCATGATGTTTCCTCCATTAGATTGTAAGCTTCTAGAGAGCAGGGACCCCTTTTCTATTGTTAGTCTTTAGTAACAGTGCTTTCATAAATAGGCACTTAATCATTGATTGCTGATTTGCTCAAGAAGCAGTCAAGATTTGAACCCAAATTCTCTTACTCCAAGGTTAGACCTCTGTCCTTTTTGCCACCCTATCTCCCTTTATAGACCAGAGCTGAAGATGACCTCAGGGATCATGTAACCCATGGATTCTTAATCTGGGGTCCATGAACTTTTTTTTTTTTGCAAGGCAGTGGGGTTTAAGTGGCTTGCCCAAGGCCACACAGCTAGGTAATTATTAAGTGTCTGAGACCGGATTTGAACCCAGGTACTCCTGACTCCAGGGCCAGTGCTTTATCTACTACCTCACCTAGCTGCCCCTGGTCCATGAACTTTAAAAAAAAATGTTGACAACTATATTCCAATCTAATGATTTGGAGGCAGGTCATACATTAGAACATCCCTTATCTATTTATAAACAAGTATCTGAGAAGGGATCGACTGACCTCACTAGGTTGTCAGAGGAGTCCTGACATAAAACGTTAAGAAATTCTAATGGTACTCCACATTTTACAGATGAAGAAACTGAGACCCAGCGAAGCAAAAGGTTTTGCCTTATGACACAAATGTAATAAGCAGTATAATCAGACTTTAAACTTACTTCCCATTTACTGTAAATCCCAAACCTGGAATCACAGAATTTTGGATCCTCAGTTATTTTTTAGTAATTTCTACTAATTGCTCTGGATTTTTTTCAAGATGGATCCATGTTGCCATCCAGAATAGAATAAAGAATCTCATTCCTTTGCTCCTCCCCTCTCCCCCCTCCCTGACCAAAAAAAATACCCCATTACCTGGGACCAGATGAGTCCATTTAATATGGACCTGATTCTCTCAGATAATTGCTGCCAGATGGCTCCCCTTGAGAAGAAGGTAGAAAAACTCTCACTTCTCCACCGGAATTGATTATCCTTCTAGAAAGAACCTGAGGGTTTGGTTTAGATCCCAGAGAATTGCCCTTTGAGGGAACACCAATCCTCAAATAACTGACCCTTTCCCACACATACACTTACACACTTACTTGCCTCTAATTTCAAGAACACAGCTACGCCCTAGACCTTAGATTGCCCTTCCGTAAATACACGTGAAAGAACAGGGAAGACACAATGGACCAAAACTCAGCCAGTTGGGTTGAGTGAGTACTATGAAGGGTGGGGGAAATAGGGGGAGATGGGGAGAGGCAGGAGGAGATCAAGGGATGGATTTTTAATATCCCGAATGAAGAGCTTTCTTCCTTATCGTAGGGATAACCTGGAAACTAACAACTTGTCCTGGGCAGGGGTCCACCTTTGATGTTTGCACTGCTTTAGATCCCCACCAACCCCCTCCCCTCCAACCTCTTCTTCCAGTCAGGGAGTGAGATTACTTCTACATCTCAGGAATGTGAGTCATTTCCTCTCCAGGGGGAATGGGAGGTGGAGCTGGACCCTGGACTGTCCCACCCCAGGACTCCATGACTCTCTATTAGAGCCATGACTCCCTTCCCTTCCCTGTACCTCTGTGTACCATTTCCTCCCCAGCCTTCCGCTCTTCCTATTTTTAATTCTTTCTCCAGTGTTTTCTATGGACTGTGGTGGTTGAAGTAGGATTGAATGGGTCCTTGGATAATGTGACCTCACTTCAAGTTGAAAAAGATTGGAGAACAGTGGGAGGAAGGGGAGAGATTGACTAACAAAGACCCTAGGGCCCCCTGCCCTTGCGAGTGAGTCTGATGCTTGATCAACTCCATTGGGAAGGGTTTAAAGAGGGTCTCTCTCTTAATCCTGCTTTCTCTTAAATCTGATATACCTCAGGAATCAGGTCATACATTAGAGCATCCAAGAAGTCAAGTCACATCAACTTGCTCCCTTCTCTACCCACCAGGGCCATATCTCTGCCTGAAGAATCAGTATGGTATACATGAAGAGAGAATTCTAGACTGAGAGGAAGGAACCCAGGATATCAGTATTTTTCTTGCCTCTAAATAGTCAGATGACCCTTCGTTTTCTCCTCTGTATCATGACCAATTGGAGCTAAATCTAAAATCTCTTCTTAGCTCTGACATTCTTGGTGCTCTAATTTTCCTTCTGCTTGCCTCTGAGATATGGGCCTGTCCAGAGTAAACTCTGGAGCCTGCTCTTGGACTGGGCTGATTTCACAGCAGTCCAGTCAGGGAATTTCAAAGGGAGTTCATGGGCTACCAGTGAGATGAAGAATTCTAATGGAAATCCCCACTACCTCCCTAAAAAGGGAAAGTTCCCTAGTATATAATTCAGATTAAAAGGGAAAGAAAGTGGAGGAAATGGCATAGAAGGATGGAAAGGTATAGGAAAATGCATAGTGGGCATAGAGAAATAGAGGCTGAATTTTGTTGTCCAAAGGGGCAGCTGATAAGAATAAGGAGAAATAATGATGAGGATGGATAGCTCCTTGAAAATAGAGTAGAATTTGGATCAGATGTGACTGATAGGAAGCTCTGGGGACCCTTTCCATCCTCTACATAAGCTCTCTATAACATAAGCTTTCTGAGAGGCAGCGTGGTGTGGTAGGTAGAGTTTCTACAATCTCTTTGATCCTTACTAGCTATGTGATCCTAAGGCAAGTCCTTTCCCCTTTCAGGACCTCAGTTTCCTCTTCTGTAAAATGAAGGGGTTATACTCAGTGGCCTGTTAGTCCTTCACACTCAATCCATCATCTGATCCTCACAATGTCCCTGTCAGGGAAGGAGCTCAGGGAATAGGAAAACAAATCCCACTTCTTATCACCTGAACTTGTCCTTGAATCAGCCTTGGCATCTTTATATACAGAATGAGGAGTAAGGATCAGACTATCACTAAGGGCCTTCTAAATCTAGAGACCAAAGATAGGCTTAGACAGAGATTTTTGTTAAGGGAGGGAATTCTAGGGGGAAATTGTTGAAAAACTGGCAACTTTAGCTAGTGAGAGGGTAGGGAGTGCTGGCAGTGAGAATTGCTACAGTTTTCAGGAATTTTTTCAATTAGATGAGATTAAAAAAGAAGGACAAATCTTTTCTTCTAAGATCACCGAGACACCAAGAAGCTTCTGCCCAGGGCCAAAAATCACATTCTTGGGTCTGCACGCTGTGTTCTGAGCTGTGCCTGGATGAATCCAGGGGCGGAAATCCCCCAGGGAGAATTGATCTGCCAAATACTTCTGAGATTTCTAAGGAATTCCACCAGTTGGCTTAGCACCTGTACTGGATGCCCAACCCTGACCTGAGCCCCTTGGCAATGGGGGCAGAAGAAAGTGCAAGCATGGGGACATTCCTGGAAGAATAGATAGATGAAAAAATGACTCCAAGGAGCTCACAGAAAATTACCAATGGAGGTACACAAGCATGTGATACTACTCAATTAGTGAGATATTAGGCACCTGACAACTTTACTTACTCTGCCTGAAGTTCAACATGAAAGGAGACCAGAGCAACTAAAATAATGCCTCTGAGTCCCTGTCTCAAAGCTTGTTCCCAAAACTCTTAGAAGAACCTCTCCAGGCTTCAAATAATTAATTAGTCATTAACCACTTTATGGTTTGAACCACATCTAGCCATAGCCATACTGTGCCATCTGTTATCTATTTCTCACTGTCATTCCCCCTCCAGGAGAAACTTGGAATCTTTCCCTGAGTCTCCTCAGCTCTAATAGGTGAGTTCTTGCCTTGTCTTTCTACGATCCCTTTCTAGCCACTCCCAATACCTTCCCAGTCATTTCTCTCCATGTTTACCTCTAGCCACATCCCCAACTTTCTGACTGCCTCTTAGGTTTTGTCTTCTCCCACTAAAACATGAGCCTTTGAGGATATGAATGGTATTACTTGATTGTTAGTATAATCTCAATTTATTCCAGTATCTCATATATAACGAGTAGTTAATAAATGTTCATTCCCTCTCTCCATTATCTATCGAATCCTCTCTCTATCCACTCATCCATCTATCCATCTAGCTAGATAACTATCCATCAATCTATCTATCCATCCATCGAGCTAGGTATCCATGTATCCATCTAGCTAAGTATCCATCTATTCATTCACCCATCTATTCATTTATATCTTTAACTCCCTACTTAGTCATCTAGTTTCTAAGTCTTTGTCAGGACAGAAGTAGCACATTAGTAGCAAGTGAAGTGGTTACAGAAGTACATCCATTGAAAAGCAGCAAAAAGAGAGAAAAACTGAAAAAAAAATAAAGCAATCACAAACATTCAAAAAGCCCAGCAAGTTGGGGTCATTCAATGTAGGGGAAACCATTCTTTATACATCAGGGGTCACTGAAGGCATTGTTATCATATTAGAAGTTTTCAAGACAAGATTAAGTTAAATTAAGTTCAAGGTCTCCATGAATTTGGATGGGAAAAAATATATACAATTAAAAATTATATATGTATGTATATATATATATATATATAAAATACATTGAATATTTGCATATATAATTTATACTACATAAATTGTGTGTATATGTGAATACTCACAAAAATATGACACAATTGGTATGTTTTGTAATTTTGTCTGTTTTGCATTTAAAAAACATCATCTGAGAAGAGTCCCATAGATTTCACCAGATTGCCAAAGGTATCCACAATACAAATAAGCTTTTATTTTGTTTCTTATTTTTCCTTTTTGCAAGGCAATGGGGTTAAGTGACTTGCCCAAGGTCACACATCTAGATAGTTATTAAGTGTCTGAGGTCAAATTTGAACTCAGGTCCTCCTGACTCCAGGACTGGTGCTCTATCCACTGTCCCACCTATCTGCCCCTTCAACACTTAAGGTTTAAAACCCCTGCCCTATTGAAGGATATAAAATAAACCATTATAAATCCTCAACTTTTCTATATATGACTAGCAAGATACAACAGGAAGAGCTAGAAAGAAAAATCTGAGTAACCTCAGACAATATAAAATACCTGAGAGTCTATTTGCCAAGATAGACTCAGAAACTTTTTGAAAACAATTATAAAATATTTCTCACACAAATTAAATCAGATTTAAATAATTGGGCAAACATCAACTGCTCATGGATAGGTCGAGCTAATATAATAAAAATGACAATTCTACCAAAACTAAACTAACTGTTTAGTGCCCTACCAATCAAAATTCCAAAGAATTACTTTTATGAGTTAGAAAAAAGTTGTAAGTAAATTTATATGGAGCAATAAAAAGTCAAGAATTTCCAGGGATTTAATGAAAAAAAGTACAAAAGGACAGGGCTTAGCCTTACCTGATCTAAAATTATATTATAAAGCATCAGTCATCAAAACTGTCTGTTATTGGCTAAGAAATAGAGTGGTGTGGAATAGACTAGGTGCAATAGCAGGAAACGATTATAGTAATCTGCTATTTGATGAAACCAAAGAGTCCACCTATTGGGATAAAAAACTCTCTCTTTGATAAAAACTGCTATGAAAATTGGAAGTTAGTATGGAAGAAACTTAGATTAGACCAACACCTCACACCCTATACCAAGATAAGACCCAAATGGTTACAGGATTTAGACATAAAAACAATGCTATAAGCAAATTAGAAGATCAAGGTCTAGTTTACCTGTCAGATCTATGGAAAGGGGAGCAGTTTATGACTAAAGAAGAGATGGAGAACATCACCAAACACCAACTAGATGATTTTGATTACATTAAATTAAGAAGCTTTTGCACAGACAAAACCACTGTAACCAAGATCAAAAGAAATATAGTAAATTGGGAAATAATCTTTACAACTAATGTTTCTGACAAAGAACTCATTTCTAAAATATAAAAAGAACTGAGTTATATTTTTTAAAAAAACCATTTCCCAATTGACAAATGGTCAAAGGATATGCAAAGGCAATTTGCAGATGAGGAGATCAAAGCAATCCATAGCCATATGAAAAATTGCTCTGCCATTAATTATTAGAAAAATACAAATTAAAGCTTTTCTGAGGTACCACCTCACACCTCTCAGACTTGCCAATATGACCAGAAAGAATAATGATCATATATGGAAGGGTGGTGGGAAATCTGGGACACTATTACATTGTTGGTGGAGCTGTGAACTCATCCAACCTTTCTGGAGAGAATTTGGAACTATGCCCAAAGGGCAACAAAAATACGCATACCCTTTCATCCAGCAATGTGTAAAAATGTCACTTGTACAAAAATATTCATAGCAGCCCTGTTTGTGGTGGCAAAGAATTGGAAATTAAGTAAATGTCCTTCGATTGGGGAATGGCTTAGCAAACTGTGGTATATGTATGTCATGGAACACTATTGTTCTATTAGAAACCAGGAGGGATGGGAATTCAGGGAAGCCTGGAGGGATGTGCATGAACTGATGCTGAGTGAGATGAGCAGAACCAGAAAAACACTGTACACCCTAACAGCAACATGGGGGTGATGATCAACCTTGATGGACTTGCTCATTCCATCAATGCAACAATCAGGGACAATTTGGGGCTGTCTGCAATGGAAAATACCATCTGTATCCAGAGAAAGAACTGTGGAGTTTGAACAAAGTTCAAGGACTATTCCCTTTAATTTAGGGAAAAAACCTGATATCTTATTGTCTGATCTTGTTATCTCTTAGATTTTGTTTCTTCCTTAAGGATGTGATTTCTCTCTTATCACACTCAATTTGGATCAATGTACAACATGGAAACAAAGTAAAGACTGACAAATTGCCTTCTGTGGAGGGTGGGGGAAGGGAAGTAAGATTAGGGGAAAATTGTATAAAATAAGATCTTTAATAAAAAAAGAAAATTGTCTTTACATATAATTGGAAAAAATAAAAACTATTAAAAATAAAAAAATAAAAAAGTTTTCCCTGTTCCCTTTAATCTTATTGTCTTTCTTACAAGTCACTTTTCAGTTCATCCTATCTACATCTTGCTTGTACATAGTGTTTGCATGTTTTCTCCCCATTAGACTTTGAACTCCTTGAGGGAAGGGACTAATTTTTTGTTTTTTGCCTTTCTTTGTACCCTCAGACCTTACGTCAGTACCTGGAACATAAATTGTTATCCTGGACCCACTTTGACAAGTGCAAAGAGACTCATCACCTAAAGCTAGCCACTTTTGAAATTATTAACTCTTGAGATTATTAACTTAAGTATGGCCTGTTGTGATACAAATGGGAGGGGGTAGCCACTCAGATGTAATCAAGGATTTTTGATGTATTTAGGTATCCAGGACTTAAAGGGAAACATGGGATCCATTTATAGAAAGAATACTACTCATTTGTTTTGGTGCTGAAAGAGTATCAGAGATTTAGAGTTGGAAGAAACATCAACGCTCTTTAAGTACAATTCCCTAATTTTGCAAATGGTGAAAGTGAGGCCCTGAGAAGTAGGCAACCTTAGCAAAAAGGAGAGAAGGGATTGCAACCCATGTCCTTAGATTTATGAGCCTTGTCTCTCTCTACTACCCCATGCTGCCCTATCAAAATCTTCAGTTATTTGGTGAATGTATTGACTTACAGTGGAAGAGCTCATTTTCTGGTGAGGTGAAACAACAACAAAAAGACCTGGGATCTGGGAGAATCAGAACCTACAGCTACTGAGTCGGATCTTGATGGAAGGGGGTGTGGGTGGGTGGGTGGTTAATCATTAGTGACTATTTCCTTACTAGAGAAAATATGACTGGAGTCACTTTCCCCAGTAAGAGTCATCTTTAGGAATGGAGTTGTTGCTCAGTAACCTGAGCTACTGACCAGGAAAGATGGGACTTCTAACAGGTTGTGAGAGACCTACAGGGAGGATCTCCTAGATACAGGGGATTAATAAGGGAACCAACCACAGAAACCTTTGCAAATGTGTCTAACCCAGAAGGCAACACCCTACCCATAGATGAAAGGAGGCTGTCCAGAGGACCACAAAGGCAGTGTCTACACCCTGTCCATGCCTGCAGCACCAGATCATGCTGTCCATGCCTGCAGCATCACCCTGTCTATCATACCCAATCCTTCAGAAAACATTTACAAAGTGACTGACCAATCCAATGCCCAGCAGGTGAGGGCAGAATTTACTCATGTGACTGTTGGGAAAAGAGAGAAAAATTAGCTGTTCTGGGCAATCAGCCATCACCTTCATTACCTGAGGACATCCACACAACTAGACCCCTTCTTCTGTCTCCCCCTCCATCTCCCATACCTTTCCAGACAGTCTGCTTCCCCCCCCTCAAAGCCACAAACACCAATGTCTGTCTGAGTTCTCCTTCCCTGTCTGCTTCCGATGTTGCCCAATGCTGGTGAGATGAGGTCAACCAGTCCTCAGGCCACTCTGAGGAGGGCAAGGGAGAGCAAGACACTGCCAAATGTAGCTCTTGGAAGGTAGCCACCAACCTCCCTCTCCTCTGTACCTTGTCTCCCTCAGAATGCCAGCCAGACCAAGAGTTAGGCTGAGGCTGGGGGAAGCGGCCTTGGCAGGAAAGAGCAACCCGTTAAGAAGCATTTATTGAACTCAGAACTTGTTCTGCATTGGGCACTGTGCAAAAGTTGGAGATACAAAAAAAGGCTTATTATCTCTGTCCTCACTGAGCTCCCAACTATAGAAAATATCTATATATCTATATGGTTACTGATTTATATCCATCTATATCTATCTTTTTCTTTCTATTCATCCATCTATCTATCTGTCTGTCTGTGTCTATCTGTCCGTCCATCTGTCTATCAATCTATCCATCACAGTGAGGAGGCAGGGGAAAGGGGAAGCTGAAAAGGCTTTGGAATTTCAGCTGGGTCTTGAAGGAAACTTAGGGGGGGTAGAGGGAAGAAGAGAGGGAATTTTAAGCATAGGAGAATTCAGGGCAAAAGCACAGAGATGGGGATAGAATGTTTGGTTGCTGGAAGAGCCATCAGGCCATTGCTGGACCATAAGGAGGAAGAGGGCTGAAAAGGAGGGAAGGGGACAGAACCAGGAGGTAACAGGAAGTCATTGGGATTTGCTGAGGAGAAGGTAGGGGAGAGGGATGGGTAGAACCTACTTAGAACTGAGCTTTAGAAAAATCTTCTTGGCAGCTAATTGAGGGTGGATTGAAGGAGGGGGAGACTTGAGGCCAGAAGGCTAAGTAGAAGGCATGGAAAGGGTCCAGGCAAGAGGCAATGAGGGCCTGTACTAACACTGTGAGTGTGTAAATGGAAGCAAGGAGATGGAGAAGAAAAATTTTGTGAAAGGTGGAAAATGCACAACTCAGCAAAAGATTAAATATGGGGAAGATTGTGAGACTGAGGAGATAAGATGACACCAAAGATGTCATCTGGAATAATGTGGAAGGTGGTGCTACCTTTGACAATGACAGGAAATATGGAAGAAGGGGTAAGACAGTGGCCTGGGTTGGTTGGTTGGTTAAATCACTAGACAGGGCTTATTGATATCAACCTAGAGAGAGGTTTCTGTTCTTTACCCCGTCTTGTCCATTTTTACATATCAAGGACTTTGTTCTTTTTCTCTTAAAGTTATTTTGGGTATTATTTCTGTTCAATACTTTTATCAACAATAAAAAAAGATATGGGTCTTTTTGACCAGCCTGACTACGGTTGGGAAATAGTTGGGTCAAGCAACAGGAAACATCCAAAATTCTGAAATCAAGTTTATGAAAATAAGAGGAGGTTTTTGTTGTTATCGTTATTTAGTCTTTATCAGTCTAGTTTGTCCTTTTGTAATCCAATTTGAGATTTTCTTGGCTTTTCTAGCTCATTTTACAGATGAGAAAATTTGATCAAGTAAGGTTTAAGTGACTTGTTCAGGGTCATATAGTTAGTACCTGAAGCTGCATTTGAACTCAAAGATGAATTTTCCTGACTCCAGGTCTGCTGCTCTAATAGGAGGAATCATTAAATTCAATTCAGTTAAGGAAAGAGTCTAGGATACTTTCCCTTCCACTGAGGGGAAAGCCCCAGGATCCCCCCAATACTAGCTAGTATTTAGGCCAGTACCTCATCTGCCCTTAGGTCTTAGTGATGACTAGAAAGTTAAAAACCTGTTATTTTTGTCCAGATTCATCAAGGATATCTCTCTCTCCATTACTATACAGCTAACCCTGCTAATGGACAGTTGCTAGATGGTACAAGAGACAGAGCATTGGGCTGAGAATCAGGAAAACTCATCTTCTGAGTTCAAATCTGGCCTCAGACACTTTCTAACTGTGCAACTCACTTAACCTAGCCTGCCTCAGTTTCCTCATCTGTCAAATGGGTTGGAGAAGAAAAGGGTAAACTATTCCAATATAATTACCAAGAAACCCAAACAAGGTTATGAAGAGTCAGAAATAACTGAAAAATGATCGATGTAAACTGAATCCCTGCTCAAAATGTAAATTTTAATATATTTTTAAAAATTGTACAACCTTTAAAATTACTTCTTTTTAAGTTTTGTACTTTCCTCAAAATTTTACTAAATTTTGAACAAAGTTCCAGTCATGCCCCTTTGTTATGGCTCTGGGCTGAAAGAAAAAAAAACAGAAAGAGGAGGGCTTACAATTTGGCTACGAAAACTGTGTGGCTAAAGGTAGATCCTTGCCCTTGAGGACTGATAAGGAAACCTATGTACATCCATCACTCTGAGTACTATTTTTGGCTTAGTCAGGGAAGAGGAAAAGAAAGCAAAGAAAGCTTTCTTTTAGGAAACCTTTCAGAGAATCCCAGAGCCATTCTGGGAAAAGGAATTCATCCATTGTTCAACTCACAGTCTTCCTTTAAAGGAGACTGAGCTGGGAGGCAATGACTTGCTCGTCCCATTCCCTCAGTCATTAGTAGGTTTTTATCAGGTTTATCACTCTTCTTTTCGACAAGAAAATAAGGGACTTCCCTTCACATCCTTCCTAGGGGAAGAATAGGAAGCTATCTTCTTTTTTTTGGCAAGGCAATGGTGTTAAGTGACTTGCCCAAGGTCACACATCTAGGTAGTTATTAGGTGTCTAAGGTCAAATTTGAACTCAGGCCCTCCTGAATCCAGGGCTGGTGCTCTAGTCATTAAGGCACCTAGCTGCCCCCAGGAAGCTATCTTTTATCACATTTGAGAATATGGAATAATATGAGAAAAGTCTGTTCTCTGAGTACACAATCAACTATACTGGCAAAATGGGATTGAGTTTGTGTTTCCAGACCTTGGAGACAGCCTAGTCCAACTCCCTGATTTTATAGATAAGGAAGCATAGGAATAGCAGCGTTAATGGGAAATGACTTGCAGAAGGTCACAGAGCAGGGAAACTTCTCAGCCACCATATCACAATATTCTCTTACTTCACTAGATTTTCATAATTGCCCTTTGAAGTAAGTAGGCAAATGTATTAATGTTCATTTTAAAGGCAAGGAAATGGAGACTTGAAAAAATGAAGTGCTTATCTAAGAATCAGGATTTGAATCTAAATCTTTGGACTTTGGATTCAGGATACTGGGCACTGTTTAGCAATAAGTCATTAAAAATTTGTTGTTGTCTCTCTTGTTTGAAAAAAAATACCATTCTCTTGGCTCCTCCCCAGTTTCCCCTCCCTCAAATGCTAATTCCTGTAATAAGGGGAAATAAGTAGAAATTCTAAGGAAATGATCCAGGCTTAGAAAACTCTGGGGTGCTTTATGGTGCTACTTTATGTTATGAGACGCAGTGTGCCAGAGTGGATAGGAAGCTGACCTTTATACAGGGAAGACCTGTGTTGGATCTCTGACACATGATGGCTGTATGATTCTGGACAAATTATTTAATCTTTCACTTCTCTAGGCAAATCTCTAAGATGAAAAAATGGCGGAGAAGATGTCAGTTTGCCTTTGTTGGGGAGCTCCCTTTTCTAGGAAGTCCTTACCTTCACAAACCATCTGTTTATCCATTCCCTAGTGGATTTCCAGGTCTTTGCCTAGTACAGAAAGTACTGTTATCCCTATTTTTATACACATGGGGTATTGTTCCAGGGTGTGCTGAAACTAACTCTTACTGACTTTCAAGAGCTGATGATTAGTATGGGCATTTATATCCCCCAAATCAGCAAGCCCTATAAATCAAGACTTGGTTGATTGTTTTGTTGCTTGCCTGGACTTATACACGTAATAAAAAGGAGGACTGGTAATACAGATTGAATTGAAAAGTGGGTGGCCCCATTGGAGACATAATTGGTTCACATTGATCAATTACCGCCCCCCATCCTTTCTCTCTTGCTTTGTGATCTCTTTGGGGTCTCTACCTGTGGGACCCCAGACAAACCACTCAGTCTTTCAGTCCTCTGAGCAGGCACTCTAAAATCATACATTGCAGATAAGATGCTGATCTCCACTGGGTGGAAAGAATTCGCTAATGTTTTCTTTTATGCCCCATTGTTTAGCAATCAAAGAAGCATTGATTAAAACCAGACACTATTCTAAGTGGTAGAGAGACAGAGAAAAAAGTTATTGGCCTCAGAGAGCTCATTCTCATGGGGAAAAATAACATCCAACATGCAAGATAATGAATAAGACCTGTCCTCATGCTCTAATGGGCAAAGCCCTGGACTTGAAGGTCAGAAGTTCTTGCTTGTCATTTAGAGTGACTGAGTCTTTGTGACCCTATTTAAATTGGATTTTCTGGGCAGAGATACTGGAGTGTTTGCCATTTACTTCTCGAGCTAATTTTACAAATGAGGAGATTGAGGCAAATAGCATTGGTGAGTAGACCTGGATTCACATCGTGACTTGGCCAATTGTTACCTGTTCAAGTCGGGCATGTGTTTTTATATCTCTGTACCTCAGTTATCTCATCTTTTAAAATGCGGATCAATACTACCTAGGCTATCCATCTCACAGGATGGTTGCAAGAAAAAAACTTTGTCAACCTTGAATGTAAGTTTGTCCTTACTGCTCTCTATGTCGCCTTGGGAAAGTCAAATCTCTCTAGGACTTAGTTTTCTTACTTTTAAAATGGGGACAACAATTTCAGTACTATTAGACTATCAGATGTAGATCTCCCTTTGGAAATTTGTTGCATCTATGCTTTGTATTGACGCTTTTGCTTATTTGTATATCCCTCCCAACCCCCTCCCCCACCACTGCCTCAGAAAAACTGAGACCTGGGAAAGATAAAGCTTAAACAGAAAAAGGTTTGCCTCTGCATCCAGGGTCATCTCGAGGAGGTCTGGTCTATGTCTGGCCACCGGACCCAGCTAGCTCCAGAGAAGAAAGTGAAGCTGGTGACCCAGCAACAGCCCCCATCACTCAAATCCAATTCACTTGCATGGCATGGCACCATCTCCCTAATGGCATGGTCTGAAGAAGAACAATAGCAACAACCGTGCCTGCACTAGAATGTTCCTTGAGGGAAGGATATTTTTTGCTTGCATTTTGTATTTGCATTTAGTTAGCATTTAATAAATGTTTGTTGAATACTATTTATTTCACTGGACTGTTGTAAGGAAAGTACTTTTTACAAGACACCTTGCCAATGTGAGTAATTATTACTAATTGTGTGACCTAGACAAATTCTTCATCTTTCTTACAGAATAAGAGGGTTGAACACCGAACCTTTAAGATCCTTTTCAGTCTTTATTCTACCATCTTGGCTCTGTCTCCTAAGGGTCCTTTCAGTTTTAAGTTCTGTCACCCCAAGTTACCATGACATCTGGTTTATTGTTTCTAGACCAGAAGGGACTGGGTAGACTGGAAGGACAGACCTGATGGATCTTCAACCTGGTTGTTTGATAGCTGCAATCAGAGGCCTCCCTTCCCTCAGGAAGGAGAAAGAAATAATCACAGCATCCCCAACTTGTCCTGCTTCATTCCATTTGGCAGGTGACATGGGTTGGGTTTCTTACCTTGCCTCAACCTTCTAAAATGGGCACTGTGTTCATTCTACTGATTTAGCACCTTAATGGATGTTCAATTAGGTTTCCGTTGTTGACAACTCCCCATTGTACCTATTACTGTCTTAGAACAATAATCAGAAGCTTGAAGAGACAGTGGGGAAAGAGGGAGGAGGCCTTAACTGAGGCTGTGGTAAGTTTGAATTGAAGCCTCCCCACCCAAAAGGAGTGTCAGATGGTGACAGTGGAGGACATATGTGTATATTTATTATCTTCACAGGATCATAAGAAGAATTGAAATTTGTTGAGTATTTTCAGAGCAATTTGCAAAGGTAACCCTTTCTTGACAAGGAAGTTGTGGAAACAAAAAGTTCCTCTTACAAACTTTCAGTCCCTTCTTCCAACTTGGAAGACATTTCCCATCAATTTCCTTACCCACAAGGGACAACCCAAGTGTCATCTCATTTATTTATCAAAGCAAACCTGTGAAGTAGGTATTAGAGGCACCATTACTGCCATTTAACAGGTAAGGAAATTGAAACCCAGAAATAATTCACTTGAACTCTCTGGGCCTCAGTTTCTTCATCTGTAAAATAAGAAGATTTGTGGCAGCCTGGAGGACCCTTTTTACTTTAGTGCTGTGATATCTAGTGACTTACCCATGGTCACACAACTCCTAAATTTCACAAATAGAATTCAATAGGTCCCTTTTGATGCCAGTCCAGAGCTTCTACTATCTCACAATGACTCATTTATAGCTTGGAGAGCATTGAAAAACTTGAGTCTTAGATCTAAATTTGAAATAATCTCAGAATCCATCTACTCTTATTACAAAGGAGGAAACTGAGGGAAAAGGCACCTTACCAATGTGAATAATTATTACTAATTGTGTGACCTAGACAAATTCTTCATCTTTCTCATAGAATAAGAGGGTTGAACACCGAACCTTTAAGATCCTTTTCGGTCTTTACCATCTTGGCTCTGTCTCCTAAGGGTCCTTTCAGTTTTAAGTTCTGTCACCCCAAGTTACCATGACATCTGGTTTATTGTTTCTAGACCAGAAGGGACTGGGTAGACTGGAAGGACAGACCTGATGGATCTCCAACCTGGTTGTTTGATAGCTGCAATCAGAGGCCTCCCTTCCCTCAGGAAGGAGAAAGAAATAATCACAGCATCCCCAACTTGTCCTGCTTCATTCCATTTGGCAGGTGACATGGGTTGGGTTTCTTACCTTGCCTCAACCTTCTAAAATGGGCACTGTGTTCATTCTACTGATTTAGCACCTTAATGGATGTTCAATTAGGTTTCCGTTGTTGACAACTCCCCATTGTACCTATTACTGTCTTAGAACAATAATTAGAAGCTTGAAGAGACAGTGGGGAAAGAGGGAGGAGGCCTTAACTGAGGCTGTGGTAAGTTTGAATTGAAGCCTCCCCACCCAAAAGGAGTGTCAGATGGTGACAGTGGAGGACATATGTGTATATTTATTATCTTCACAGGATCATAATAAGAATTGAAATTTGTTGAGTATTTTCAGAGCAATTTGCAAAGGTAACCCTTTCTTGACAAGGAAGTTGTGGAAACAAAAAGTTCCTGGGTTTCTCCTCCACCTCTTACAAACTTTCAGTCCCTTCTTCCAGCTTGGAAGACATTTCCCATCAATCCCCCTACCCACAAGGAACTACTCAAGTATTATCTCATTTATTTATCAAAGCAAATCTGTGAAGTGGGTATTATAGATACCATTACTGCCATTTAACAGGTAAAGAAACTGAGACCCAGAAGCAATTCACTTGAACTCTCTGGGCCTCAGTTTCTTCATCTGTAAAATGAGAAGATTGTATGGTGGCCTGGAGGACACTTATTACTCTAGTGCTGTGATATCTAGCGACTTACCCATGATCACACAACTCCTGAATTTTACAAGTAGAATTCAATAGCAGGTCTCTTTTGATGCCACATCTAGAGCTTCTACTATCTTACAATGCATCATTTAGAGCTTGGAGAGCATTGAAAAACTTAAGAGTCTTAGATCTAAATCTGAAGTAATCTCAGAATCCATCTACTCTTATTACAAAGGAGGAAACTGAGGTTTAGAAATTTAAGGAATTGTGCCAAGGTCACACAGGTAGTAAGCAAAATTAACCCTCTGCCTGTATTCCTCCCTCCACTTCATGTTGCCTCCTCCACAGGAAAAGAAGATGGTTCTGCTCCTGTTCCCTCTCCTTCTCCATAACTCCTTATTGAAAGAATTTCTGAATAGTTTTGGTCTTTGGGATTAGTGGACAATTAGTATTAGTATGGAGGCAGACTGAGGATTAAGGAGCTTGGAAATATGATACTGGCACAGGAGCCTAGAACTAGCACCAGTCAAAGCTATTTGGTAAATGGCATCTTTCTCTGGCTTCCTCTCTTCTTATCTAGCCATCCCTCCCCATGTGTAGGCATCTCCACCAAAGTACTCCCCCATCCCTCAACCTTCTAGGAACCAATTTTACTCAGTTAATTGACCTTTCTTAGGGTGATAACTAATAGGAATTAAAGATGTTACCCCCTCTCAAAGAGCCTTTAACAAGAAATAACTCTCCAAGGTTGGACTTTCCAAAGACTGAGATGATAAGGGAAAAGAAGGAGGGCTTTTCAGGGCCCTTTGAATCACACCATAGCTGCTAAGGATGAGGGATGAGTCCTGAGATTTTTGAGGTGATGCTTTGGTCATGTGACCAGGGAGCTGTGTTGAAAGCATCTAAGAACCTTCCCAACTCTAAGTCCTATAGATTTCATTTTCAGAGAGGGCTCAAGGGAGGACACTTGATTTTGATTGGAGGATACGGTGGATGATGACGTGAACTCTAAAATCTGTTACTGGATTATCCTGGGAAGTTCTGGGTTTTACATAGGAGGCTGGCTTGTTGGGGATGGGGGGTGGAACACTAAAATTCTTTCATTATTAACCTATGCTCTTATGCTCAGTTATCATACAGGACATTTGACCCCAGCCTACAGACACATTCTCAGACATCAACTCAGCTTCAAGAAATAATAGCAAACTGCATTCTGTGCACTGGCATGAACCCAAGCCTTATGTGACTAAGCATTTACACAGGGAAAGTGCTTCATGCTTTATAGGAACAGCTTTCCTCTCATACGGCTTTATGTGGCAGAAACAGTATAGGGTGCTATTCTCCCCATTACTTAGATGACAACATTAAGACCCAGGGAAGTCAGAATGACTGAGTAGAGAATGTAGTGGTTCAAGTGAAAACCAAAATTCTGAACTTTTGAAAGATCAGCCTTTGAAGCTCCGTGATCCCAATAATCAAGCACTGTTCCTAAGGAATAGCATAAGTTATGGCAGATAACGGAAGGCAGAGTTTCACAGGTACCATCAGTGAACTAAGAAACTGAAAGAATATCAGCAGATCCTCTCATTCAACATAAATCCCCATCCTTTCTCATTTGGGGTTAAGCCCAAGCATCTGAGAAATTAGTTTGATAATTGTTTTTGGATCTAATTAATTATTTTTGAATTTTTGTAAAATTGTAATATTTGTAAATATTTTGTCATATTTGTATTATCTTTAGAAGATTTGTAATTTTTGGTAATGTTTATAAAATCATAATATTGTAAAATATGTTTTATTTGTTGCATGTACAACATTTTTTTTCTGAGAAAGGATCCATAGGATTTCATTAAATTAGCACAGGGGACCATGATACAAGAAAGGTTAAGAATTTCTGTTCTGGTGGCTCCTGTCACATTATCTTGATGCATATCCCAAAGTCAACATGAATGAAAGACTTGTGATTGGGTCCTTAGCCAATGGTTCCCAGCCTGGGACCCAAAACTAGGAAGAAGAACAAAGGTAGCCAAAGCTTTAAGTGTTGACTAAGCAAACTTCCATAAAGCTAGACCGAAGGGTAGAACTCCCTGAGTTGGGGGGGAGGTTGGGGGATTGATCCTGGCTATGTGGTATCATGTGTTCATAGATTTAGAGTTAGCAGGGTACTTAAATTTCTAGTTGAACGCTCTCATTTTACAGATGAAGAAACTGAGGTTCAGAGAGTTTTCATAATAGGACACAAGTAGCAGAGTCCAGGACCTCTGTCAGCAAATTCAGCTCGCTTTTCATAGTTTAGTTCCATTTCTTATCAGCAAAGGGTAGGGTTTGAGCTCTGAAAATAGGGTCCCACTACTTCCTGCTTCTAAAAGGACATAATGAAATTATTCAGAGAAGAAATTTGGAGCTATGTCTCCAAAGTCACTAAACTGTGCATGTCCTTTGTCCCCACAAGACATATACTCCCAAATGATCAAAGAAAGAAAAATCATTCATATTTATAAAAATATTTATAGCAGTTGTTGTCATGGCAATGAACTAGGGACTAGGGAGGTTTCTCACTAATTGGGGAATGGCTAAACAAATTAGTTTATGTGAATATCATGGGAAGTGATGAGAAATGTTGGGAAAAATGAATTCAAAAAAACCTGGGAAGATTTATGTGAACTGATGAACAGTGAGAGGAGACAAAAGAACAAAACAATTTACACATAAAACACTATAAAGAAAATCAACTTGGAAAGTCTCAAGAACACTGTTCAAATACCAGTCACAAGGATGAAACCAGCTACTAACTTTCTGACTGAAAGAGGTGATGCCTCAGGGATGCAGAGCTAGACATCCATTTTTAGTCAAGGCCAATGTGGGAATTTGTTTTGTTTGGCTTTTATATATTTGAACAGAGTTTTGTTTTTCTTTCATTTCAATTGAGGATTAGGTAGGATATAGAGAAAAATAAATGCTTGTGAGTTGAAAAAAATTAGAAAAACTAAAAGAAGAGGGTAGTAAGCTCATCTGGGCCATGGGCCATGAGTTTAGGTTTCTGAGCATTAGACTAGCTATTCTTTTATTTTTTGATAAGGCAATGGGGTTAAATGACTTGCCCAAGGTCACACAGCTAGGTAATTCTTAAATGTCTGAGATTGGATTTGAACCCAGGTCCTCCTGACTCCAGGGCCAGTGCTTATCCACTGTGCCACCTAGCTGCCCCTTAGACTGGCTATTCTAAGGAAGCCCAGAAAATGATTGCTCTTCAAAAGGAAGGGAAGATGCTCAGAAAGCCTCATCACTAGGTTGGGGTTTGAGAGGTTTGAGAAGGAGAAGAATGGGAATGTATTTTTTGACTCTTGAGTTTCAAAATGTCATATATTTACATATATATTTACATGTATATACTTATATTTACAGCTGGAAGGAGTCCAGCTAGTCCAGCTCCCTTATTTGACAGATGAAGGGTTGCAATCAGGATCAGTGGAGAGACTGCTCGTATCAATTAAGTTGCAATTGTTTCTGGGATGGTAGTAATACTTTCCTTTCATTCAGCGAGACAGTGGATTTGATTGGCAGGTGTGGCTAAATTTAGTGATGGGATGCATAGGTTTGAGTCCTAGCTCCAAGGTTTCCAAGGTTTGATACCTTTGTTACCTTTGGGCCTCCTGGGTCCCAATTCAGCCATTTCATAAAACTATGTATTGCAGATAAAATGCTGATCCTGGAGTCAGGAAAACTTGGGTTTAAATCCTGTCTAATGGGTAAATCATTTTTCTGAACTTCACTCTCTTCATAGGGAACATGGAGAAACAACAACAAACATTATTATTATTACTGTAACCCTTGTAAGCCCATACCTCAAAGGCCCGGCGGGCAGCCCAAATGAGATTGTATATTTAATGGTACTTGGTAAAACTTAAAGCACTACATAAATATCAGCTGTTTTGGTGATTACTTATCTCATTATTATCCTAAGATCATACATTTAGGGCTGGACTTGAGGATTTGATTTGATTATATTTTTCTAGAGGAAACTCAGGCCTGCAGAGATGAAATCACAGGGAGCCCCCTTTGATTCAATGTAGGAAAGGGTCTAATTGGAGAGGACAGCCAGGTGGCATCGGAGTGTATAGAGCACAGGGCCTGGAATCAAGAAGACACAATTTCAAATTTGTCCTCAGATACTTAATTCATTGTGTGACTGAGAAAGTCACATAACCCTGTTTGCCTCAGTTTCCTCATCTGCAAAATGAGCTGGAGAAGAAAATGGCAAACCACTCCAGCATCTTTGCCATGAAAACTCCAAATGCAATCATGACTGAAAAACCGCTAACAACAAATCTGTAGGGAAGTCTTTATGCTTTCCCAAGTGATGGAGTCAGGAAGAGCTGGGTTCAAAATCTGCTCACCTGCAGTTCCTTCTAGCAATGAAATTAAAGTTCAGTCCTTTTTTCTGTTTCCGTCACAGAAGCTGAGAGTTTCAAGAGACTTCAGAGGTGACTTAATCTACAATCTATTCCTGCTTTGTACCAGTCAAAATGGCCCCATGGCTGGCCCCACACATAAGATTTCCTCTTCTGTGTCTGTGACTTGGAATGAGTGGCTACTGCCTACCATCCATGCCTGAAATTCTTGCCTTCCTCCTTCTTTGGACTCTTGGAGTGCCTCCTTCATGAGACTTTTCCTGATTCTCCCAGTTTAATGCTCTCCATCCTCAAACCCTTAAAAGACTGTATTTCTATTGTATTTATCTCACTCATAGGGCCACCCCCCCCCCACCTCCCACCTGAATCACTGCTGTGCTGTGGCTTACAAGCTTCTCTCCCCCTAAGGGGTTTTCCTAAATCTCAGGTCTGGCTTATCTGTCACCTCCTACTCCATAAACAGTAGTGACTCTCTATTATTGGTAAGATCAACTACAAACTTCCCTTTGGAGCATTTGGACAGCTAGATGGTGCAGTGGATACAGCATTGGATTTGGAGCCAAGAAAACCCGAGTTCAATAATGGTCTCAGATACTTTCCAACTATGTGACTCTGGACAAGTCATTAAACCCTGTTTGCCTCAGTTTCCTCATCTATAAAATGAGCTGGTGAAGGAAATGACAAGTATCTTTGCCAAGAAAATCCCCAATGGGAGGGGCGGCTAGGTGTCACAGTGGATAGAGCACTGGCCCTGGAGTCAGGAGGACCTGAGTTCAAATCTGGCCTCAGATACTTAATAATAACTTTGCTGTGTGCTCTTGGGTAAGTCACTTAACCCTATAACCTTACAAAAACCAAAAAAAAAAACTCATATGGGGTCTTCAAGAATTTGACATGATTGAAAAACAACAATGTATCTTACATAAATATAACACTGTATGTACATACTGTGTTCCTGGAGAGTAAAGACAAGATCAATCATGACGCAGTTAGGACATTGATGCATTGCTGGTGGAGTTGTGAACAGATCCAACCTTTCTGGAGAGTAATATGGAACTATGCCTAAAGAGCAATAAAACTGTTCATACCCTTTGACCCAGCAGTTCCACTACATCCAGAAGAAACTGTAAAAAATGGGGAAATTCCTACATGTTCCGAAATTTTTATAGCAGCCCTTTTTGTAGTGTCAAAGAATTGGGGAAATGGTTAAACAAGTTTTGGTACATGAATACTATGGAATATTACTGTTTTATAAGAAACAACAAATGGCTGGACTCTAGAGAAGCATGGAAGGACTTATGGGATCTGATGCTGAGCAAAGGGAGTAGAGCCAAGAGAACAACGTACACATCAACATTATGATATGAAGAACCTTGATGGAAGCAACCGCCCTTGGCAGTCTAGAGAGCTACGACAACCGTTTTTGACAAATTATGGACTATATTATCCCCAACCAGAGGAAGAAAAACAAAACAAAACACAGGGAAAAACCCCACCCCTATTGAATGTGGTGAACACTTTATAAAAATTATCTTTTATGTATCTCTTTCCCTTAATCCTAATTCCTCATGCCCCAAACTACTAATTTGTAAATATGTTTAACAACATATATATATGTATATATATGTAAAATGCTAACCTGACCATTCCCAACTGAGGGGAGAGGGGGTGGGAAGGGAGGGTGGAGGGAAACTTTGTAACCTGGAAATATACATGTACAAATAGAAGAAAACAAATAAAAACCATGATGCAATAATTAGGCACCAATTCTATGTTAGCTACTGTACTAGGCAAAGAGAGTAAAGGGAGAAAAAGGAACAACCACTTCTCTCAAGGAACCCAGAGTCTGAAGGGGGAGACTATGCCAACAACTTTGTCCAAAGAGGATTCTGATCATTACTTGGCTTAAATTAGAAATCATTTATTCCAACCCTCTCATTTGACAGATTTAAAAACTGTGATCCAAGAGAAATGAAGATTTCCTATGATCATGCTGCTTAGAAGTAGCAGAACTAGAATAATAAAGGATTTTGTAAATATACATTAGATTCATAAAATCACAGCCTATGAGGGTTGCTAGGTAGTGCCTTGTGGATAGAGCATTGGTCTTGTAGTCACCTGAGTTTGTATTTTGCTTTCAGTGCTAGCTGTATGACCCTGGGAAAGTCACTCAGCTATACCTCAGTTTTCCCATCTGTAAAATGGGAATAATGATATATTGTTGTAATAAAATAAGATAATATCTTTAAAGCACTTGGTAAATATTAACTAAATGTTACTATCCCTTCCCATTCTTTTGAGGATGAAATATTTATATAATGATCGGCACATCTTAGAGTACTTAGTACAACCCTCCTTCCATCCTATAGAAGGGACATGATTTGTAAATCTTAAAATGCCACCTAGAACACCCCACCCCAATCCTATAGAAGGGACCCCTGGAAAGAAGAAAGTCCAAGGACTTGGTCAAGGTCACGCTGTGAATGGCAGAGCAGGGACTCCTCACTGCTTGTCTAGCAATCTGGAAGTTGCAGGAGAAGCTGTCTCTATTAATAAATAACATTTTATGGATTGGTTGCTGTTTTTAATTGGTCAAAGTCTTTCTTCAAGTCCACATTGTGCCAGGAAGCAAACTGCCCTTGGGCTTTTCACCTGAACACAATCTGAGGATGGAGCTGCAGGGTGGTTTCTAGGACAATGAGGACCTCTGTGTCCTTGGGGAGTCCTCCAGAAACACACACAAATAGCCATGTCCTGTTCCCGGAAACTGCCCTGCTCAGGACTCCCCAGCCCCAGCTGCTGCTCTCCCGGCTGTTTGCCCACAATCTGAATGATCGTTGAATACCCAGACACACTGACCGCTCCCCAGCTCCAGGTTCCTTCCCCGGTAAGAAGGTTCCCACTTTCTGAACCTGCTTGGGCCGTCCAGTCCTAGGGAAATGGGATCTCCTCTGAGGACCAAGGTTACACAGAAAATAGCTAGAGCTACATCAATCAAGAACACAGAGACCTCGCTACGAAAACCTTCTCCCACAGTTCCAGGCCAAAACAGTCCAGTGCCACAGCCTGGATGTTTCCAGCTCCCTGTGTTATTGTAAATGAATTAGTTAATTTTATAAGCATTTAATATCATTCTCTCCCACTTCCTTCCTTCTCAAATTGAAAAAGAAAGAAAAAGAAAAGGAAAATCCTCATGTTACATAAGCATAGTCTAGCAATACAAATTGGCCACATTCAAAAGTCAATGTCTTCAAACCTATGGATAAAACTGAAAAGTGACTGAGCAACACTACATTTTGTAAATATCAATGGATGCGCATGCTAGGTCCCTGGCAGCAATATATCATTTATTAAGCACAGACATATTAAGAAGATAAAATTTTAAGAGTGACTGGACTTTTTGATTTTGTCTATATTACTGAAGAGTTATAAATCTCTTTTTTCCTTATTTTTGTTCTAATTTATTCCATAATAGCTGCCACCCAATGGACTAGTTACTAAAAACTTTCACTTTTCCTAGAAAGTTCTCCACTACATGGTCATTGGCTGTCACCCCAGTGGAAAAGCTGTTTATTTTTTTTCCCTAGAAAACTCTCCACTACAGGATTACTTTTTAGAAGGAAAATTTTTAACAGTCCCTGCAGTGTTTCTGTGAAGTGACCAGGTTTGAATTTTGAAGGTAAATAATCACTGCAAATTTAAAAAAAAAAGTATGTCTCATCTTACAAGTTTAAGTCTATTACTTCACTGACTGGCGAATACCACTCACTCCTAATAAAAAGTCAGGATAGAAAGGAATTTTAGAACTGAGAGTTGTCTGAGAATATAAAGGGTCTGAGGTGGGAGTAACCTTGGGATACAAAGTTTCAGAGCTGGGATTATCCTAAGTATATAAAATATCAGAGCTGAGACTGTTAGGGCTGAGAGGACCCTTGGAACACAGAAGGTCAGGGCTAGGAGGGGTAACACACTTTTTTTTTTTTTTTAAAGATGCTGTAGCACCAGGATAAATTTTTTTTTAATACAAAGAGTTCTTTCTATTGCCATTTGTGGCATAACAGGAATAATAATAACCCTTAACCTTTAGTTAGAATTCTGCTCCATTCCCAAATCAATGATTTATGGGTATACAATTAAATTACTTTGTTCTCACTGCTCTATAATGTTAAAGTGAGACTCTGGCTATGTATGACCTATTAAAAGTTTATAGAAAAACACCATCAATGTCTTTCAACAGTACAAAAACTCCATTATATCCCATATTTGGGGTGTTTTCTAGGATTTTTAAAATATAGTTATAGTGTCTATATGGATTCTTCTTTAAGAAAAATTGTTCTCCTCTGTCAAATTTATTTTTCTTTCAGACCTCTGAATGCAGACTTCATATGTGGAGCTGTGGCATAATGTGATGCTCTGTGATGTAAACTGAGACTATTCAAAGCAGAGAGCATTGGGAAGCCTTTGCAAAAACTTCATCTACTTAAAATTATGTGTTGATGTAATCAACCAAATTTCTACTTGTGTCAGACTTTCTCCTGCCCCTCTCCATTAATTTCTATTCTGTACGCTGGCAAGAATACAAGAAAATACTTAGATAAAAATAACATTTTTTTTAGTTCTTTAAGGATTAATAATGGGTTTCAAAGGCAGCTAGATGGTGTAGATTATTGGGCTTGAGATCATGAGTTCCAACCTGACCTCAGACTAGCTATGTGACCCTGGACAAGTCACTTAACCCCATTGCCTTAAGTCCCCCCCCAAAAAAAACACTTAAGGAGAGAAAGTTAGGTGGCTCAGTGGAATCAGGAGGACCCAAGTTCAAATCTAGTCTCAGATACTTACTAATTGTATGCCTCTGGGCAAGTAACAATGCTAATTGCTTCTGAATTAATAAAAAATGAAATTAAAAATCGTAAGGAACCCCTGTACTCTACGGCTCAGGGAAAAGAACACAGGACTGGAGGACAAATCTTCAGATTCCAATCCCAGCACAGATATTTATTAGAAATATAAAACTGAACAAATCATAATCTCTCTGGGTCTTAATTTTCTCATCTGTAAAATGAGCAAGATGGATTAGATCATCTTCAAAGGTCACACTCCTGGCTCTAATAGTCTGTATTCTAAAGGTCTTTCCAGTACTGATATTCTGCAAATCCATAGTTGTAAAATCATTTCTCCCTTTAAAGGCTCCCATGTCTTAGTTGAGGTTGCCAACCATAAAAACCACAGGCCATGTCTCCATCCTGTATCTAGAGGGTGTCAACACAATCTCAGAATCCATGAAGTCAGGATTGTGCCTTTCCTGGATGATCTCTTTGGCCTTCTACTGACTACACAGAGAATTCAATTTATCAACAAAGAGAATTTGTCCTACTCAGCTCTTGGACCTTGGGAAAACTGAGTTTTTCTAGCTTTAGCTAGAGAATACAAATTGTAAAGTGACTGTTTCTGTGTGTGTGTGTGTGTGTGTGTGTGTGTGTGTGTGTGTGTGTGTCTGCCTGTGCACGTACTGGGCTTCAGACCTTTTCCCCATTTCCTCCCCCTTCACACACACAGAAGCCTGTGAGAGGGGTCCTTTATGCCAATCTCATTGTCTCAGTTCCCTCATGGTCTGGTTGGGGGCTAGCTTGATCCCAGTGGGAAAGGCTTATCACAATTCTTGAGGCTGAGAATTTGCTCACATGATCTCCTTCCATCCCATTCCATCTGTTCCCATAAGTCAGATAACCTGGGGCCATGGCTCAGTCCCTACCGTTAGAGAAATCAGCTTTCAAATCAGATACTAGAAGGGAGGCAACTTCTGTAGTTTTATAATTCTGGTTTGGGAGTGAGGTCAGAGAGTCAGGAGTCTGGGAGACCCAGAGATGTTGGCCTGGGATCACAGACTGAGAACTGGAATACCACAAATCCTCTACTTTAGATATCCTTAACCTTTTTTTTTTTTTGCATCCTGGATCCCCTTAGCAAAGGCAACCTGTGGCTGTTCTCTTCTAAGAGAACCATCTTGCTGCCCATATCCATAAAAAAATAAAAGTGGTAAAAATTAAGATGCATTTTTTTCTATCCAAATTCAAAGATCCAATGAAATCTGTTCCCTAATCCCCAGGTCTAAACTAAACTTCTCATTTTACAATTGAGAAACCTGGTGAGATTAAGAGATTTACAGAGGGTAAATGGGTAGTAAATGACTCACAGGAATTTGAACTCAGATTTCAGAATTTGGGGGTGGCTAGGTGGTATAATGGATAGAGCACTGGGCTTGGAGTCAGGAAGACTCATTTTCCTGAGTTCAAATCTGTCTTCAGACATTTACTATCTGTGTGACCCTGGGCAAGTCTCTCAATTCTGCTTGCCTCAGTTTCCTCAACTATAAAATGAGCTAGAGAAGGAATTGCAAACTGCTCCAGAATCTTTGCCAAGAGAATTCTTTTTGGGGGTCACAAAAGGTTGAACAAGGCTGAAACGACTGAACAACAATAATGCAATTCAGGGTTTGAAGCTTTTGTTTTGAAGGCTTACATTGATACATGAGAGGTTTTGGTGACCGGAGAAGGAGTCAAGCACTTTGGTGAAATACCAGAGAACAATGATCTCATCCCAGATCTCATCACACATTGATAATAATAATGAAATTCCTGTTTCCACAGCACCAAACAATTCACAAAGTACTTGCCTCATATCATCTTTTAGGTCCTGCAAATAGTAAAAGTATGATTTTTAGATGGGGCAACTGAGCCTCAGAGAAGAGAAGGAACTTGGCCAAGGTCACAGAGCTAGTGAGTGCAGTCAGAACTAGATTCCGGCATCCTCCTGGCCTCTTCCAGCTACATTACCAGCCTGAAAGCTCCCAGTTCTTTGTTTGTCCAAAGAGGGATAGACTAGTGATTGCTTTCTCACCAACCTTACCGAATTTAATGCTGGGAAGCAATAATTGATGAGAAGGCTTAAAACACAGAGTACTTTGCAAATGTACCAACAATGATTTGGAAAAACAAAGATGTCTCCTGGTCCTCCCAAAGGTGATACTTGACGCCAATGGTTCTCCTGGTGAAAAGTACCGAAGAGATCCAGGGATCTGGCTGAGTGACAAGGAGGCTAATTAGAGAAAAGGAAAATTCAGTTCATAATCCTGGGAAGAAAGGGATCAGAGCAGGAGGCTCACTTTAGTGATCCAACTCTCTAACCCCACCTTGGTGCCTATTATAGAACTCTGGACCAAACAGGTCTAAGTAAACATTTGTCTTGTCTCGGTGAGAGACCTTAGAGATGATATATTCTGACATCTTTTTATAGAAGAGGAGAACCCTGCCTAGAAAGTGGCTTCCTTAAGATCATAAAGCAATTTAGAATAGGGTTGGATGGAGAGTGGGAGGATTGGGGTTTTTTTTTAGCTTTTGCTAGGTAATGGGGTTAAGTGATTTACCCAAGGCCACACAGCTAGGTAATTATTAAGTGTCTGAAGTCTAATTTGAACCCAGGTACTGCTGACTCCAAGGCCAGTGCTCTATCCACTGTGCCACCTAGCCGCCCAGGAGGATTGTTCTAGAGAGAGATAACTGTGAAAAAGTGGGCAGGCTTTGGGGTTAAAAGACCTAGCTCTGACACTGTGAAGTTAGACAAATCACATTGGTACCCTTTGCCTTGATTTCCTCATCTGTAAAATGGGAACATGCTTCACAGGCTACTTGTGAGGAGAGCTACTTGTAACCTTGATTCGCTATAGAAAAGAAAGTTATGATAATAAGACTGAGAACTAATTTTGAGAAAGGAAGAAGTTGGGGCCAAAAGAAAGGAAGAAGGTATATTACTTGCAGAGTTGGTTTCCAATTCATATTCAAGGATCATTGATCCAGGGGTGAAAGGGACCTCAGAGACCGCCTCATCTAACCCCTTTGTAGTAGCCTCAGGGTATGACTTACCTGAGGTCCCACAGGTAGGGTGTCAGTAGACCTTTCTCACCATATTGTCCAGCTCTCAATTCCAAGCTCTCATTACCTTTCCAAGATCTTGGGACTGATAAATAAATAACAGAGCAAGTAGCCAGCTGGCTATCATTCAGCCATGGAAAAGGGAATTTAAAGAAAAGTTTCTTTTTTTTTTTTTAAAGCTATAGTCCGAACAGGGCTTTTGGAAAATCTTACTAAAGATTACCTGATGAATTTTGAAGCACCTCAGGATAGGGATCAGGGATTTGAAGCACAGTGGCCAGTTGGGCAAAGGCAGGATGATTCTTTAGCAGCCACACTTGGGCATAAATATTGCCCACTGGCAGCTGGGGCCCAACCCAGGGGCACAGGTGCTTGCAAAGCTGTTGCTGAGCAAACCCCAAAGGATTTCCAATCTTCTGTGCTGACTAAGGTTGGGGGTGAGGTCAATGACATTTGTGAGCATGGTCTCTTCAGCTGGGGCTTCATAGCCTAGTGCCCACCTCACCAACATGGGCATCTTGGCAATCCCTTATATGGCATACTCACTTAGATTTGTGTATGGAATGAGATGACAGGATTTGGAGCTGAAGGCACCTTTTGAGATTATCCCCTCAGTTTAAGGAGGACAATGAGTTACAGAGATGGGAAGGTGGTTTGCTCCAGGTCTAAAGAGGCATAAATAGAGATGGAAAGTGCAATGTTGTTCTGACTCCCTTCAATTCAATCAACATTTATTAAACATATGCTATGTGCTAAGCATTCAAGATGTTAATGGTTACCATTTCATGGTCCTTAAATAATAGTACTTCCCTCACAGGAATGTTGTGAAAAATCAAATGAGATATTTTTTGTTAAAGTGCTTAGCACAGTCTTAAAAATTTAATAATGGCTTGTTCCCCCTTCCTTATGAGTTTTTTTAAAAAGATTTTTGCAAGGCAAATGGGGTTACGTGGCTTGCCCAAGGCCACATAGCCAGGTAATTATTAAGTGTCTGAGGACAGATTTGAACTCAGGTACTCCTGACTCCAGGGCCATCCCACCTTATGAGTTTTTAAAAACATTTGAATTTGTTACTTCAGCTGATTCTGTGAGATAGGTGCTCTTATGGTAATTAGAATACGAATATGTGATATAATAAAAATATACATTAGACATGAGGAAACTGAGGCAGAAGGTATTCCCCAAGGGAATTGACTAACAGAAAATTTGAACTCAGATCTTCCTGACACCAAGTCTGGTGTTCCATTCCTGGCACATTTAGTTTCTTTTTTAATCTTTTGTGGGGAAGAGGGTAGGGTGAAAGACAATATTGATGGGTGGGCATGGGAGAGTTCCAAAAAGGGGAAATGATTTCTTAAGAGCAAGGGTGGAGAACTTAAGTTTCCTTGGTCCTCTGGGTAGCTAATATTAGAATTTAACTTTTCTCCCAGGAGTTAGAAACCTGTTGCTTCAATGGAAAGATTTTTTCTTAAATCTTACCTTCTCTGATCATAATAAACAGAATGGTTTGGATCTTGAACCTTTACTCGTGGTCAAAATTCCATGGTAGTGTCAGAGAAAGAGAAAGGATTCTACCCCATGGCACAGAAAGGTATGCCATATAAGGGATTGCCAAGATGCTCATGTTGGTGAGGTGGGCACTAGGCTATGGAGAAAGGATTCTACCCCCGGGACAGAATCCTCAGGGGACACCCCAACCTCTAATTCTTTGGGGGAAGTGATCACAGGGAAACTATCCTAGAAAAAGGGATCAGAATGTTGGAATTTGAAGCAACCTGCAGTGTTATCTGAGACTAATAGAGGAGCCACTTGAGACATGATAATGTTGCCTCATATATAAAATATATAATGATCCCTAAGAATTAGGAGGCACTGTCCTCATATTATATAACTCAAGGATGCCTTAAAAATGAAGTTTCCCAGGACAAGTAGGTGGCACAGTGGATAGAGCACTGGCCCTGAAGTCAGGAGGACCTGAGTTCAAATCCAACCTCAGACACTTAATAATTGCCTGGCTATGTGACCTTGGGCAAGTCACTTAACCCCCATCCCCTTAAATAAATAAATTGCTTTTAAAAATGAAATTTCCCCTGTACTGGATCTGTGGGACCAAGGGGACCCTGACTTTTTCCTGTCTGAATTCAGACCTGCTGACAGTATCCTAGGAGGGAAGCAGGGTAGAGAGGTCCACCGTGGCAAGCCCTGGCCAACCTTATCAGTTGGAAGCAGCCAGGGAACCTGAGCTAGTCTGAGGTTTGACTGTTGACAGTTAAGGAAGCTAACCCTTTTCCTTGCCTGTTGTCTTGCCCCCCTTTCCGTCCCCCACCTGCTTTTCTATTGGGCAGCTGCAGGGGGTTAGGTAGGGGACCCGAGGGAGGAAATCCTTGAACTTTTGCAGTAAGATCCAGTACAGTTACAACTGAAAAAAGCAAGAAGGGGAGGGCAGGGAGGGCTTCTTTCTTCTTATTTCCCTTAATGTCATGGGAACTTTGTCTCCCCAGAAGAGAAAATTGATTTCCTCCATCTGAGACCTTGTTGGGGCTTTTCATTTTTATTGCCTAAGGGAGGCCTGCACCCGGCGTCCTTGCTGGGGCATTTTGAGGAAACCACAACTCTTTCATTATGCCCCACCGCTGGTTATCACTGATAGTGACACGCTGGGTGACTGGGTACACTATCTGGCTGGAATAGAGGACCCTTCTCACTCCACGTCTCCTTCTACCTCTTCCTTTTGTCATAGAGAGGAAAGAGAAGTTTGGCAGAGCCAAGGGAGATCAGGACTGGACTTGCTAATTGGGGAGCCCTAACCAAATTACACTTCTCAGGAACTCTGGCCCACTTGCATGAAATAAAAATAACAAATCTATAAAATAAATGATAATTATAATAATAAAATGATAACGTTCTGTGACTTTGGGGAAATCATTTAACCTGACCGCTATGGCCTGTCATAGATAGCTAGGTGGTACAGTAAGTAGATAGAGCACTGGGATTGGAATCAGAAAGATGTCAGTTCAGATCTGATATCAGACACTAATTAGTTGTGTGACCTCGTGCAAGTCACTTTACCTGTATTTACCTCCGATCCTTATTTGTAAACTGGGTACATACTGGAGAAGGCATTGGCAAACCTTTCCTATCCTTGACAAGAAAATCCCATGGACCTTGTCTATGGCATCACAAAGAGTCAGACATGACTGAAATACTTAACAATAACAATGATGAGCTATAAAATAGGGAGAGGGTCTAGATTAATGATCACTAGAGTCCTTGGCTTGATTTATTTTCTGTAAAATCATACAAACATAAAATTCGATGACACACCTCTCCAAGTCAATGAGGTCAGTCCCCAGTTGGGATACCCAGGGCTCCCTTCCCCTAAGAAAGGATAAAAGGACAGGTGGATTCACTCAAATTTCTCAATTTAGAAGTTATTTCCCTTAACAATACTTCTCCTATTCTTCTCTTCCCTCCTCTTAGCCAATCTGGCACCAGCAAATTCAGAGCATCTCTCAGACTCTGAGAATTCTTTATAGTACCCCCCTGCAGCCTGGATTCTAGATTTCAAGGAAGTTCAGAACCTACAAGTGAGTAGCATCAGCCTCCCCATGATGGGTCTTCCCTTCACGCATGTATCCTACCCCATCTCATACCGAAATCTGGTCATTTAGGAAGAAGGTATCCAAAGTCATCAAGGGGAGCAACCCTGCATCCTTCCATCACTCCCTGTTTCAACCTTCCTTCCAGAGTTCTCTGAGACAAAACTGGGAAAAACAACCCTTAGTAAATCAGATATACCACATCTTATTCTGGAACGACAGAAGTCTAGGTAAACCCAAAGCTAAGGCTGGCAAGTTTCAAGGGTATCCAGGTGCCTTCCCACCCTTAACCCCCAATGAATGGATAGAGACCTTCCAACCCTATCCCCCTCTGGAAGACACCCCCTTCCCAGACTCTTAGGATCTCTGGGAGTAAATAGAGATGATTGATGGGATTGTCTAACCCCATATCAGTACCTTATAGTAAACTGGAGGGATCTCCTCTGAAGCACGGAGAGAACAGGACTAGGAAGACTGGGTTGTTGTCTGATCTGAGTCACTATGTGAGTGATGATTGAGTGAGCAGGCACTCTAAGTCACTCTCTTCCCCTGCAGTGGAGGGCAGGCAGCCAGTGAGAAGGGGGAGGGTGGAGCGTGTGTTTGTGTGTGTGTGTGTGTGTGTGTGTGTGTGTGTGTGTGTGTGTGTGTGTGTGAGAGAGAGAGAGAGAGAGAGAGAGAGAGAGAGAGAGAGAGCGCAGCTCCTTTTCCTTGCATCTCATTTGTTTTCCAATGAATAGAGAGAAGTGAGTCAGCCAGAAGGGGTTTTAACTTCGGCTCAGATGCAGATGAGGAAGGGGGTGGGGTGGAAGGACTAGATTGGGGAAGCCTGGTGCCCCCCAAGGGTCCAGAGGGGAGGCAGGAACCTTAACTGATTTGGTCTGAAAAGCTTCGAGTCCTTCTGCTCACACTCCTGACTTCCTCCAAACCTCAAACAAATCAGATACTTAGGATGGAGGCTCAGGAGACAAAGAGAGACCCAGGAGAGGCTGAGATAACATTGTCATTACTGGGTGGTGCCCAGGCTCCAGCTGGGGGGGTAGGGAGAAGCAGAAAGGAACAGGTGTCTCAAGGGAGCATGAGGAGCATGGGGACTGGAATGCATTAAGAAAAGGGGAAAACAGGTCACTGAACGCTGGGCTGAAGGGGACCTCAAAAGAAATCTAGTCCAAATTCTTCATTTGACAAATAAAGAAAGTGAGGTTTAGAAAGCCTTAAGTCTCAGATCTCTTGACTTCAACTGTTCACTCTTTTTTTAATACCAAATCCCACAGCTTCACTTTCTTTGCTTTGCTTCTTTCTCAGGAGCTCAAAAGAGTCTGGATACACTGACTTCTTGGTTCTCAAGACCCAAGGGAACAGAGAGAGAATCAGGGAGGGAGCCCCATCTCTCCTTGGTTCACAAGTAACCTTTGGTTCTAGGTTGAATCCATATGAATCTCAGCCAAAAATGGGCTCTCGCTCCTCATGCATGGCTCTTCCTGTGTGTCAGCTCTCTGATACCTACCCTCCAGGAGTGCCCATTTCAGACTGCGAACCCAAGGACTTGCCTGTCTTAGCTGATCATAGCATTAAAGCTCCAGAACCTGGAAGGTCACATAATCCAAGTCCTTCATTTTACAGATGAGGGAAAAAACTCTCAGAAATGTTGAATGATTTCTCAAGGTTATACAGGTAGTAAGTGGCAGACCTGAGATTTGAACTCATATCTTACAACTCTGAGTACCTTTTTAACTACCCTCCCAGGCTGGTGAAGCTACTTAGCTTTTTTTTTTTTTAAATTCACCTTTTGTTCCTTTGGTTTTTTGCAATGCAAATGGAGTTAAGTGGCTTGCCCAAGGCCACACAGCTAGGTAATTATTAAGTGTCTGAAACCGGATTTGAACCCAGGTACGCCTGACTCCCAGGGCCGGTGCTTTATCCACTAGCCACCTAGCTGCCCTGATACTTAGCTTTTGATCCATGCCTTTCATGCTTGATATTCATCCACTTAAAGGTGGAGGGAGATGAATGTCCCTTACCTTCCTTGGGGGTAGGGAATGGGGGGATTACATTTTCAACGATGGTTGTTTGCTTTGTTCACTTCAAGAGTTCAGAGTACCGGTTTCCAAATACTCCATAGGAGATTCTTATATAATCTAGGGTTCCTGTCAGATCTCTGGCAATTTTATGTCAGCTATCAACCATCTAACTATTTGACCCAAACCCAAGATGAGCCCTGGGAATGAGGAAGAAATGTCTTAAAGGAGTTTCTCCATTTAATCAAACTCTCAGCCTTAACCCTGACCCTTTCTTCCAAGGGGATGTCTGAATTTCACAGATGCAGAATAACTTCCATTATCCCTCTGGAATGGGGGGTGATGAGATTAAGTCCATCTGGCAGATGGTGGCATACAAACTGACTTGAAAGTGAGTAATAATAGGACTTTGGAGCTAGCCTTGCCATCCTCAGTTCTCATTGCCAGCCTCTAATAAGATGCCACAAAAATGAAGTCTTTTGGCCAGTATCCTGGAAACTCATTCATTCTTTCAAAAAGATTTCCAAATAATTTACTGTACCTGGTCTTCTAGGTAGTGCAGAGGATATTTAGCTTCTACATTTTTGTTAGCTTTGTCCTTTGTTCTCTAAGAAGACCATGTAATCAGGAAAGTGATACCATAAGAAGAACATGGATTTGAGTAAAGGGGTGCTGCACTACATCATTAGTTTCCCTTTCTCCGACAAAGCCATCTGGATTCAATGATCAGATATGAATTAGGATGACTTGAGATGACCCTGGATACAAAGCAATCAGGGTTAGTTAGGAGAATGGGAGATATATATATCCATAACTACAAGGGGAAGCAGAGATTAAGATAGGAAATTCTTTTGGGGGGATGAGTTCAAAATGGAATTTTGTATGTGAGACAGTAGAAAGAACATTCTCTCTGGAATGAAGGGGCCTGGGGTCACATCTCAGCTCACTCAACATAGTACCTGTGTATCCTTGGGCAAGTCACGTAATCTGTGTGCCTCAGATAGCTTCTGGGTTGCTTCCCTCCCAACTCTAAATCTTTGTTTGTATGAGGTCCCTTATGGCTATGGGAATTTGGGATGACTTCCTGGAGTGAATGAGCTTTGAGCTCCTTGAACATGGGCAAGAATTCAATATATAACGATACAGAGAAGCATGCTCCAGGCAAAAGGATGTTGTAAGCAAAGATGAATCAAGGAAAAAGAACTGAATGAGACCAGGGAGAGCCAAAAGTGAGTCTCATTTGGCTGAAGTCCTTGGGAAAGTTGGGGAAGGTGAGTCTGGAGAGGTAGATGGGGGCCAGACTGGAGAAGACCTTTAATGCCTATTTAATATTAGTACAAAGCATGAGAGAGTGACACTCAAGAATCCCTGTTGGAGAACTGCAGAATCTAAAGTTGAGAGGGAGCTGACCAGTCCTCTCATTGTACAGGGGTGGGCACTTATGGCTGTGTCTTGTTCAAAATCACAGACCAGGATGCAACCCCATGTCTTCGAACCCTGGCTCTTATAGACTATACCATATGGCCTCCCATCTGGACCCATCTCAGTCCCATCCTTAATCCTTCCTACAAGATCATATTTCTCCCAGATGGCATTTTTTTCTCAGTCTGTAGGTTTGTTCTTACTCCTTTAGGAGGCTGGGAGGGGAAGCAAAGGGGTATTCCTAACTGAAGGAGTTGGTGAGTTTAAAATACCGAGACCGGAATGACATACATTCTCTGGTAATCAGGGAAAAATGATGGATGTAACTGCTGAGCCATGGTCTAAGATCTTTGAAAGATCCTGGGGAACAGAAGGTATAACACAGAACTGTAGAAGGGCTAATATTATCATTATCATTATTATTATCATTATTATTATTATTTAGGTTTTTGCAAGGCAAACGGGGTTAAGTGGCTTGCCCAAGGCCACACAGCTGGGTCATTATTAAGTGTCTGAGACCAGATTTGAACCCAGGTCCTCCTGACTCCAGGGCCAGTGCTTTATCTACTGTGCCACCTAGCCACCCCTATTATCATTATTTTCAAAAGAGAACTTTAAAAAGGGAAGATATTAGCTTCCCTAGTAAACTAGGTAAACTGGGCTTTGATTCTTGATGAAATTTTAGAACATGTTATTAAAGGGATGATTAGTGGACATTTAGAAAAGGAAGCAATAATCAAAAAAGTCTGAGTGGTTTCATTAATGACAGTTTATGTATGAAGTTTAACAGTAACAGGAACATAATATGTGCAATGACTTCAGTAATGTAAATGAAAATAACAGTGAAAAGCGGTCCAACTCTATCATGGTCCGACCACATAGTGAACCCTAGCTCTTAGCTCAGTAGAGAAGAGGTGGAGGACTACAGATACAGAATGTTGCCTGTGCCAGTGGCTATAGTTCTTACATTTCACAGTCATGTTTAACTTTTTTTCAGTGCTAGAAGAAAAATGCAAGAAAATGAGGTTAAAAATAAAAGAAATCACGAGAACTTTAGGCAGGCTATATCCGATTGACTCCATTTTCTTTTTTGATAAGATTATTCATGGAAATGCAATCGATACCATTCAACTGGTTTAGCATGGCCTCTGATCATGTCTCTCAAGCTATTGCTATGGGAAAAGAGGGTGAAATGTGGCCTGTATAAAATTAGATGAATTCAGAACTGGGTGAATAGCCTAAGCCAAAGAGAAGTCATGTCAGATCCAATGCCAACTTGGAAGAAAAGTTTAGAACGGAGGGCCCCAGGGATCTGTATTTGGTCCTGTATTATTTAATATTTTTTATCACTTAAGTGTCTTGGGGAAGCTAAGTGGCACAGTGGATAGAGCTCACGCTCTAGCCAGGAATCAGGAAGACTCATCTTCATGATTTCAAATCCAACCTCAGACACTTACTAGCTTTGTGATCCTAAGTGACTTGCTCAGGGTCATACAGCTGGCAAATGTGTCTGAGGCAAGACTGGATCTCAGATTTTTCTGTCTCCACGTTTTAGCCCCACTCTCCACACCACTCTACTCAATAATGTTAGTTTTTCTTTTCTCAGGAAAAGAGATTTTTGGATAGTTTACATTATAGCTCCTTTCAACTATCCAATGGGCTCTTTTATGAAAGAGGAATTCAATCTGTTTTATGTATTCCTTGATGGTAGATCCAGGAACAATGAGGCAAAAAGGGCAAAGAGACAGACTGAGGCTTGATGGCATCAGTGAGAATTGTTGTCAAGTAGAATTCACTAGAATTCTTCCATTTAAAAAAAAAACATCCACCCCTTGCTGGTTATTGGGAAGATCAATTGTAGTTTGGTCTCTCCAGGTCTGAGATCCTGGGATGCTGCTGAACCCTGGCTACAAGAGGCATTAACTTGAGATGTCAATTTGTTCTGCCACGACTCCTTCTATTCCCGTGGGAAATACATTGGATTAGACAACACACCCCTCCCGAAAGTAAGGCAGTTGCCAGCACCCCTCAAGCCTATGCTAATATTCTCCATAATGACACAGTCCCCACCACTCCCCCATCCTCTCTCTAGGGCTCAGTCTTTGAAGAGCCCAGCAAGGCCAGATCAGCTGATGGTCCTCATGCCTTCTGACTCAGCCATCCTCACAAAGGGTGCAGTGTATCTGATGCCAGCCTCCTCCCTTCCCCCCCACAAGCCAATATAGAAGTTGGGAGCCAGATGTGGCCAAAGGGGACCCCCTCCTGGGGGCTAGTCAGCAGGAGCAGATGTACTAATGAGAATCAGGAAGACACAAAGAAAAGCTTAGTTCCATTTTTTTAATGGAGTTTGAGAGTAGGAGAGGGAGGGATTTGGGCAGCTTTGTTGGAATCAATTTAAATGCTGGAGAAAGAAGCAGAAGAAACTTGGCAGAGAGACCAGGGGTAGATCTGATTTGCCAGGTGCCTTATTTGGTGCTCTGGAGCAAGCCTCAGCTCTGATTGGTTCCTTCAAAGGGAGGGGCTTGGGTTCTGGCCCTCATCATCCACCTGGGTTTACCTGAGTCTGGTTTTAAAAATAATTAATTAGGGAAAAAACCAAACAATGACTCCACTTGCAGTTGCGTAATTCTTCCTGGGAGTGTCCTGCTTTAAACTGATCTCTCACACACCCACAGAGGATGCCCTCTGAGATGCCACTTCCCCAGGCATCTGTTCTTCCCTGACTGTAGCCAAGTAGGCCTCACCTCCTGAGGTTCCATTCATTTACACTTGTTATCTCTGGCCACTCCTGTCTTCCATTCCCTCCACTGAGAACGCTCATGGTCCTCTTTCTGCCTGGTCCCTGCTCCAAGCTCAGTTCTTCCAATGGCCTTCTCTGATGACCCCCACGCAACACTAGCTGCTTCCTCATGGTGCCAGTTCAACTCCACAAATATTTACAAAAGATAGGCAAAAGGAAATGAAAAATAGCACCTACCATCAAGAAGCTTACAGTCTACTGGGAAGAGACATTAAATACCCCAAAAGGTAAAAGCAAACTATATAAAAAGTAAAGATGGAGCCATTGAGGCAGGGGGTGCTAACAATTGAGAAAGATCAGGAATCGTTTTTTAATAGGAGTTGATCCTTGAATGGACCTAAGATAACAAAAAAAAAAACCCTAATAGAATCTATATTTGTAGGATACCTTATGGTTCACAGAATACTTATCTCTCAACAGTCCTGTTAAGTAGCATGTCCAATTTAAAGATGAGGAAACAGAGACTCTGAGAGGTTAAGGAGTTTAGCCATGGTCCCCCTGATTAGCATCAGGATTCCAAGCCAGCCATCCTGACTCCAGGCACAACCTATTTTCCTATTTTCCGCAGGGTGAATGGTTCCATCCTGGACACCTACTGCAGATGCATCTACTGCTAGGGGTTGGTGGGTACGTGAACCCCCCTTCTCTTTGGGTGTTCTGGTCAGAGCCCTGCTGATAAGGGCAAGTCATGGGAATCTGTGATGCTAGGAGGAGCAGGGTGACTTCCTGGCTTCTGTCCCTCCCCTACAGCCCGCTTTTATCTCTCCCACACTTCTCCCCAAGGCCACAGGCCTTGTTCGGAGGCCTTCAGACCTTCCCTGAAATCTATGGCACCCAGCCTCCCACCTTCCTTCTTCCCTCCCTAAGGAGCCAAGCCCATGACATAACGTCTAGAAGCTTATCTTTGGAGGTTAACTCCCATGTGCTACCCCACTTTGACCAGAGCTCCTTCTCCTATCAAGGCAACTACCTCCTAACAGAGGAACCCAGAGTTTGGAAAAAACCACCTGTTCCTCTGGGGTTGGCAGAGGCAGGTGCTGGAAATACCTTGGCAGAAGCTAGAGATAGTGAAGGAATTGTGGTCACATAGACCAACTGAAGGAAAAATATATGAATTGAAATAAGGGGATGCCATCTGGGCTATAAAAATTCTACCTCATACCCTCCTGTGGGCTGCCCCTTGGTCCTCTTTTAAAATAAAATTTCCTGATAAAGAGTAAAATATATTAAAACCTCAACACTGTGTGAATGAGGATCCTATAAATATTAAGGAGCTGTTCCAAATATGAGTCTTGTTTTGGTCAGAGAGCCTGGGTTCAAATTCCAACTTTAGTCCCTGCTTGTTGTATGAGCTTGGACAAACCTCTAGGCCTCAGTTTCCTCATCTGTAAAAAGAAAACATTAAACTAGGTGTTCTTCACAAGTCTCTCCCATCTCTAGACCTTGTAGTTAGGAATTGATTTCTTTTTGCTTGTGGATTAAAATTAGTCGTAAAGACAGGTGCAACGTGAGGAACCCCAGGGAAGCCAAAGAAGGAAAGACACAGAAGATTCCCAAGGACACATATTGGTTTCTAAAGCTGGGGGTTTGAGAGAAAACTGGTTTAGTTTCTCGCCTTCGTACATGGAAAGGAATTGCTCCTTTCCATTTCACAGAAGACCTTCAAGTTTTGGGTAGAGGAAAAGTTGGACTCAATACAAGCTGGCTCTGGGAAAACTCTAGATGGAGGTGGGGAATGAGGTGGAGAAGAGTTCCAGGAGGAAGCCATGAAGGGGACAGTTCATGTATGGGGGCAGCCCCATTGGGAGAAGAGGTGATCTGGAACATGTTCCCTTGGGAATGGAGGAAGACACCTTTGGGAGAGGGGTACCATGGCAACAGGTCCCCTAGGGGGACAATTTGGGCATGATTTCAAGATCCATGACTGCCCTGAGCAAGAAATGTACCCTTCCTCCCCCCACACGAGGAAGTATGCCCAGGGGCAGAACCCCATTCACCTTGGACTGTTTATGGTCTTTTCTTCCTTGAAATCTACTTAATTCTGACTCACATTTCCATTAAGTTTTACAAAACACTTAGCTCACAACTTTAGGAGGTAGGTAGTGCAAGGGTTATTTTTCACTGTTTGCTAGATGGGGGAATATGGTGTAGTAGAGAGCAGACCTCTGACCAAGGGAGAGTTGGGGTCAGGTCCTGATTCAACTTCTGATAGGTGTGACCCTGCACAAGTCACTTGCCCTCAATTCTCAGGCGGTTCTTCCTCTAAGTTTCAGAGTGGGCACCTATCTGCTTTGGGAAAGGGAATTTTTCCCACCTGGAGTTCCTATACCAATGAAATCACAGGGATGGTCCAAAAGAAAAGGAACACATGTATGAAGAAACGGGCTGAAGCAATTTACTCAGTCACTTAGCTATTAAACAGTCACAGTCATTCAATCCTAGGAGACCAACTATGACCAATGCTATCCCCATCCAGAGAAAGCAAAACAAAGCAAAACGAAAGAAAATCAGAATTTGAGTGGACACTACATTCACTTGTAACATTTTTCTCTTATATATTTCTTTCTTATCTCATGGTTTTCTTTCTTTTCCTTTAATCCTAATTCCTCATACCAAAAAGGACTAATCTATGAACGTTAAACACTAATGTATATGTGCAATGTTTGTTTGACTGTTCGACCCTGAGGGGAGGGGGGTGGGGGTGGGAAGGGAGAATGGAAGGAAATTATGTAACTTAAAAATAGGCATATGCATGTGGATGAATGTTTTAAAACTTTTATAACATGTAAATGGAAAAATAAAATATCAGTTTAAAAAACAATCACAGTCAGAGTGCTCATGATCTCCAAGTAGTAGAGACAAGGCTATTATTGTCCCCATTTAACAGATCAGGAATCTGAGGCTGAGAGTATTGAAGTTACTTTTCCAGGGTTACACAGCTGGCAAGTATCTGGAGACAGAATTTGAACTCAGATCTCCGGACTCAAATCTGGTGCTTCACCTCTACACCAGTTAGCTGCCAAGACTCAAACCCATAGTCACAGCTCATAGCCAATTGCTTCCATTATCCCATAGGTTATGTCTTTCATTTAGCTCCAGATTGGTGAGGAGCATAAAGTGGAGCCAGAAGGTACAAGCCTTAAGGGGTCATAGATTCAGCTCTAGATGGGGAACCAGGGGCATGGCCAGGTCTTCTCCCCCCACTTCAGAATGGGTGCTTTTTCTCTTACAATATACCTTTCAATTGCATCTCCATCACTTCATGGCCTTCCCCCAAATCCCTTGACCTTGAGCCAAAAGACTGTCCACCCTCCTCCTCATTCTCTTGATCCCCCCAGCCCCAGTCAAGACTAATGAGGTTTTCCTGAAGGCACCTGCTTCCCAGATCCAAGACCAACCCACTCCCCACCTCCTGGGCCTATTACCCTCCTTTATTCTGACAAGCATCTGTGCCTTCATGATTTTTCTCATTCCCAAAGACCCAGGGGGTTCAGTCACTTAATAATTCCATTATCTGCAGGGACTGTGGCTGCCAGATGTTATGCCTGGGTCTTCATTAGTGAGGAGAGCCCAATTAGCAACAGCTGAGGCTCTGCCCAGGCTGGCTTTGTATATTGTCACGTGCATCCCCTCCCCTTCCTTAGCCATAGAGGGCAAAGATAAAGGAGGTAAACCAAGGTCCCAAGAGGAGGAAGAAACACACTTCTCTGACTGATGTCTCTGGTTCCATTGGATGATATCAGTATAAGGGGCAATTAATGGGTTTCCCTGAAGGCTCAGGAGAGGACTTGGGTAAATAATAATAGTAAAATAACTGCCTTAAAAACCATGGTGGGGGAAGGACGAATGTATACAATAGCAAAACGAGGGGATTCCAGGCAGGATGATGGATAATGGGGAATTTTGTTCATATTAACCCGGGTTCCCCATGGAGCCTTCACAGAAATATAACTGAAATAGTAGTGAACTAACAAACAAAAAAGCCCCAACACTATCCTTGAGAATGCAGGAAATAAATTAGTATCATCAAAAAAAATCTTTGCCTGAAATTATACATGACACCGATCTGTAAAAAACGTGAGAGTGTTGGTTTGAAAAGGAGTTGGCAGATGGAGGTCTCACATAGCTATGAATGAAAAGCATTCTAAATGGGGAGACCTGGAAGAAGAAATCAAAACCATGTGGGGATAAGCTACAGTTTTATCACCCCCTTGATACTATGAACACCCAGGATGCTTGCAGTGAGCCTACAGGAGGTAAGCTTCCTTTCCAGCATTTCCATTGAATCACTGAAAATCACTTGGGCAATAGTCCTTATATATTTAACATAAAAGAAGAAGAATAAATAGCAAGATAGTAACTTGCCTTTACATGAATAAATGCTGAACAGATGAGCAGAACCAGCAAAATGTTATGCACATTAACAACAACCACCACAACAAGGAGAGATGGTCAACCATGATGGTCTTGTTTGTTTCAGCAGTACGATAATCAAAGACAATTTTAAGGGACTTATGATGGGAAATATCCATATCCAGAGAAGCAACTGTGGATTTTAAATGAAGACCAAAGCTTATTGTCTTCAATTTTTAAATGTTCTTTTATGTATTATGTAATTTTATCTCTAATGTTTTCTTTCTCCCTTTTGGACTGTTTCTTCTTTTACAACACATTCAATTTCGATTTATGTTTAGCAGGGTTAGATGTAAAGCTTGTATCAGGTTGCTTTCTGTGGGGAGAAGGGAAGGGAGGGAGAAAAATTGTAAAACTCAAAACTTGTAAAAACCGATTGGTAAAAATTATGATTGCATGTAGTTCAAAAAACAAATGAACTATTTATATTTAAAATAAATGAATAAATGAATGTTCAGTCGGAAAAAAAGATAGTAATTTGTCGTAGGATTGTTTCTATCTGGACTCCATCAAAAATATGAAAAGAATGAAATGATCCGCATACTAACTCATCTTTACATAACACAATTTACAGAGTTGATCTCTGTGCCTGCTGATTGTTAAGGGAGGCTTCCTAGAGAGGTTTTATGAGCTAGAGATAGGGATTAGACCTGCGATTCGGCGGGAAGGGTGAGGAAAATCCTTTTATTAAGGCATATGGTTACTTCTCTCTATGTACTAGACATAATGGATTATGAACTGAACTTACAACATGGGTTCATATTCTGCCTCTCATCCTTTCCAGATTAGCCTCTCTGAAACCACATTTCCTTTAGCTAAAAAAGAAGATGGCTTCTGAGGTGCTTTCTAGTCTAAATCTCTGACTTAAGAGTCTTAGTTACCTTGGACACTGATATTTTAATTGACTAGGGTCCCACATGCCAGAGGCAAAATTTAGATTCAAACAGGTTTTCCTGTCTTTAACTTTTAAAATTATATTCCATATCTATTTAATAAATAATGCCAAGTATCATTATTAATATTATGATTATTATTTTTGGAGGCAATAACTTGCCTAGGGCACACAGCTAGAAAATGTTGAAGTCCAGATTTGAAATCAGGTCCTCCTAATTCCTGGACAAGTGCTCTATAACGCCAACAATTATTAATGTTAACTCCTTCCTCTTATAAACTATATGGATTTTATACATATATATGTATATATATATATAGTTAGTATATGTAACCTATATCTAATATAACCTAGATACCATATAAATTATATAACATATATAAACATATATCTATATGCCAAATAACCTGTAAATACTGTGACATAATCTATATGCTATATCAGTTATATATAGTAAATATATAATCTATATGCTAAATCACATATAGTATAAATGAACTATATATAATACAAAATAATGCACATATTATATAACATATATCATCTAAGAAACTCCCAATAAGGAAATCTCTTGATTTGTTGAATTGTTTTCAGTCCTGTCCAACTCTTGGTGACACCATTTAGGATTCTTTTGGCAAAGATACTGGAGGGGTTTTATATTTGCTTCTCTAACTCACTTTATAGATAAGGAAACTGAGGCAAACAAGATTAAGGGACTTGCCCAGTAAGCTTCTGAGGCTGGATTTGAACTGAGTCTTGTTGACTCCAGGCCCAGCACTCTGCGCTATGGCACCACCTTGCTGTTTTTACGGATGAATAAATGGAGACCTAGTCCCTGGGGTGAGCATCTCAATGCAGATGATTCCCAGATGTACACATCCAGTCCTAGTTTCTCTCCTAAGCTCCAGTCCTACATAATATTTCCAATGAAATGTGCCACAGGCATCTCAAATTTAACATGTACAAAACAGAAGTCATCTCCATTCCCATTTCCCAATCTCCCTATTACAGCAAGTGCCCCATCATCTTTCCTGTCACCCAGACTCATAGACTTGGCATCATCTTGGAATCCTCCCATTATGGTAACCTGCCATTTCTGCCTTCCCATCATCTCTTAATACCATGGAATACTATTGTTCTATAAGAAATCATAAATGACTGGACTATAGAGAAGCATGGAAGGACTTACAGGATCTGAGTGAAGGGAGTAGAACCAACAGAATACTGTACACATCATCAACAACATTGTGAGATGAACAACCTTGATGAAAGCATTGCCTCTCAGCAGTTCAGGGACCTAGGACAACTGTATTAGAGCAGCTATGGGCAATGCTATCCCCATCCAGAGGAAGAAAAACAAGACAAAACCAAACACACATAGACGCAAACCCCAGCCCTTCAGAAAATTATCTTCCATATGTCTCTTTCCCTTAATCCTAATTCCTTATACTGAAAATAACTAATCTGCAAACATGTTTATCAAAATATGTATATAAAATGCTAACCTGACTCTTCAGTGCTGAGGGGAGGGAGTGGGTTGGAGGGAGGGTGGAAGGAGATTTTGTAACTTAAAAATATACATGTTCATATGGATGAAAATAAATAAATAAAAAATATTCACTTGGTTAGCCAAGTAGTATAACATTAATTTAGAGCCATTACTTCATTCAATGTAACTTATTTCAAAAAGTATATATATATATATATATATATATATATATATATATATATATATATATCCAACATCTCTTAAATACATTGCCTTCTTCCTACTTACACAGCCACAACCCTGGTTCAATCCCTCCCCACTTTCTGGTTAGACCTTTACAAGAGCCTCCTAACTGACCTTCTTAACTCACATTTCTCCCCTCTCTAATCTCTCCTTCCCTCAACCTCATAGGAGATTTGTCTAAGGCACACATCCATTCAAGTCACTTTCCTTCCTTGAAGTTCCCATGGCTCCCATTACCTCTAGGATCAACTAGGAACACCTTTGCTTGATTTGAAAATTTGACTCCATAACCTTTTCATGGAACCCTTCTTTTCTTTCCAGTATTCTACTGGAGTCTCTTCCCTCCTTTGTTGCTGTTTCAGCAACAACGGGTAAGAGCATCTCCACATGGAGCCTGGAATGTTCTATCACTTCAACTCTGCTTCTTCCTTCCCTTCGAGACTACCCACTAGAAGGCTTCTCTCCATCCTCTGAGACACCAAAGCCGCTCCTATTGGTGCCTGCCTTCTCCTCTTTTATATCTTAAAGTCCTTAGTTCATTTCCTGTTGTCTTCTCCATTAGACTGTAAGTTCCCTGAGGGCAGGGAATATTTTTGCTTTTCTTTATATCTCTACAGTACCCTGTACATTATGATTGTTTAAGAAATGCTTTTTGACTTGACAAGGATTGATATCAAGTCCTCTGGTTCCAGACAAATCCAGAATGACTTCTATGATAAGGTAATAAACACACCCTGGAAGTGGGTGGGACCATGGAGTCTCCATACTGCACAAACCTCTTTCCCAGCTCCTTGCCCCTTTGGTGTTATTTTTGATTTGGAAGTTAGGAAAGTTTTAGACAATGGGCAGGGGGACACAAAGGATCCCTTAAGCTCCCTTAAAGTAACCCCAAAGTCCAGGGACAGTAATGTTCATTACTCTTTACCAGCAGTCTATTTGTCTGAAGCCATTCTCACTCCTTAAATAAACAAAGCCGGCCAAACAGGGCCGAACAAACCGGTTTCCCAGGGGTGCCTCCCCAAAGGCTTTTAGTCTATTTTTCCTAAGCAGCAAAAGAAAAGACATGAAGCAAAGCAATGGGAAGCCAAGGCTCACAGCCATTCAAAAGCAGGGCTTTTTAGGAAGGAATTGGTTGTCTGATGCCTTCCCTGCTTGGGCCCATTAAAAGAAAAATAGCTTCATCCATATCTGCAGCCCTATATTAGTTTATGCAGGCTGTTTCAGCCCCATTCCTCTGAAGTCCATAGGTTTTACTGCCCCATCTCTCCGGACTAAGATCAAGTATGTTAGATGAAGAAACAGAACTAGAGAATTCCAACCTTCTGCAATGCATGAGGCTGCCTCAGCAGTAAGTTACTCAAAAAATAAGTTAATTTTTCAGGAGTAGCTGAGCCAGTTTAAGGGCACGGTCTTTAAGAATTTTCTCCAGATGAAATTGCTATAACAAGAGAAATGAATTCTCTCCTCCAATACTGTCAGTCTGATTCCTTATGACAGTTTGCTCTCGTGAACCCTGTATCTGGAAAACTCAAACCTGCCTTTCTCTTTAGGTTACCAGGACTGTTTTAGATGAGCAGACCCTCTAAGCTAAAGAGAGATGAACAGTGAGGAAATGAGACTTAATTTGTTTCTCTCTTCCCTCAAACTTCTTGGGTAATGTTCAGGCTCCCCTTGATATCTAAAAACAGATTGAGAATAGTGGTTCCTAAGTATTCCATCTGGAGCCAAAGGTTAGAATGGTTCAAGGTAGTGCAGGAGACAGACGGTAAAACCATTGACACTAATACTACCTGTGGGGCTAGGCACTTTTATTTCTTTCTGGGTCTCTGTCCTTTCCTTCTTAAAAAGAAGGGATTGTACCTCTACCTCAGAACTAAATTTCTGAGTATTCTTTCTGGGCCTCGATTTACTCATCTCTAACCCTTGGGTCAGATAATTTTTCAAGATTCCTTCTCATTTTATATCTCAAACACCCACATGGACAGACTGGCTCAGGCTTCTGAAATCTCCCTGAATGGGGGGGACAAAGAATGCCTTCCACTCCATTGTGATCTTTCACCCTGATCCCCTGCATCAAATGGTTGAATTATTACCTGCCAGATGGAGTCCTGTCCCACCTCCTGGATCTCCTCTTCCAGCAGCTGTGTCCAGATCACAGCGGTGTCTGCTGTGGACTGGCTTGCTTCTAGGTATAGGAGGGCCCTAGTGAGGCTCCACCTTTCTTGGCTTCTATTCCAGTCAAATATGCCCTTGCCCACCTGTGTCTACTGACTTTAGTTGGTGTGGCTGTGGTTGGGGCCAGGCCGAAACTGAACTCTCTCTCCCTGCCCGCCAACTGCTACAGGGGGAGACGATGGGCAGACCATGCCCAGAACCCAGGCCAGATGCTAAATGCAGGCTCCAGTAAATGGTGCAGAATAGTCAAGCCCCAACCTGAAATCTGAGCCTCACAGACAAATACATCAGCAAAGTCAGGGATGGGTCTAGTCAGTAACCCGTGGTTACAGAGCCGTGTAGGGTGTGGGGAATGGACACCCTGACCTTGAACTTGAAATCTAAGGGATAAGGCAGGAGAAATGCAGAGGGAGATTGACTGTCTGCAAAGCTTTGAAACAGAGAAAACGGACTTTTTTCATTCCTCCTTTTCTCTATGGTCTCTGTATCTTTGTATTTTTTTATATTCCCAGTTAAAGGGTCAACTCTCTGAAAGAGGGAATTTTTTCCATTACTGGATTTGCATCCCCATAGCTAGTGTTTAGTAAATTCTTGTTAGTAATAATAGTAATAAAATAGAACTTATATTGAGCAAAGTCCTTTGCAAATATTATCTCCTTTGATTGCCCACAGCAAATCTGGGTGGTAGGTGCCATTGTTATTCCTATTTTACATCCCATTTGGGATTTCTTTTTTTTAGCAGAGATACTGGAGTTCCTTTTCTTCTCCAGTTCATTTGAGAGAGGAGGTCAGTGGCTGAGGCCAGATTTGAACTCACAATCATGAGTCTTCCATGACTCCAGACCCAGTGCTCTAATCCACTGTGTCACCTACTTGCCCCATTTGTATTTTCAGTTTGTCAAAACACTTCACATGCATTGTCTTATTTCATCTTCATAACACCTCTGGGAGGTAGGTACTTTCAATATTCTTATTTCCACATTACAGATGAATGGACTGAAGTTCAGAGGTTAAGTGAAAATGATTTGGAGATTTGGGTGGACAGCAGACTCAATATTAGTCAACATTGTTTTGTGGCAACCAGAAAAAACAATTGCCAATGTCTGCTGCATTAAAGAGAGGCATAGTTTCCAGGAACAGGGAAGCCCCTCTTCTCTACCGTGGTCAAAGAACCCCTGATCATTAGGACAGTGAACAGTTTTAAATCCAGGGCAAAAGAGGATGCAGGGAAAACAAGGGATGATTATCCTGGAGAAGGGAAGACTGACATTGGGAGTGGGATGGGGAGCATCCTGGAGGAAAGAAGCAAGGGAGAGAAAACCAGGAGAAGGTAGAAATTGAAAAGAAGCAACTGTAGGTTTGATGTCAGGAAAAACAACACACAATAAGTCCTTTCTAACAATTGAGCTATTCTCAATGAATGAATTGCCTTAGAGAGGAAGGAAGCCTTTATTTTATTATCTCTTATCAGCTACCTTTGTGCTATCTTTACAAATAGTAGCTCATTTGATCCTCATGACAACCCTGAGGGCAGCTAGGTGATGTATAATGGACAAAGTGCCCAGCCTGAAGCTGGAAAGATTCATCTTCCTGAGTTCAAATCTAACTTCAGATCATCTGGGGTCATTTCCAGTCCTCCTGATTTATATCTGGCCTCTAGACTGAGATGACTTCCCTGGTGGCTTTACACTTAGACCTAATTTACTTGCAAATCAAAACATCACCCTCCTTAAGGCACTGGTCCTCTTTGAGAACAAAATTCAAACAACAACACAACAGACCTCAGATACTTACTAGCTGTGTGACCCTGAGTAAGTCACTTTACCCTGTTTGCCTTCCTTTTTTCATCTGTTAAATGAGCTGGAGAGGGAAACGGCAGGATCTTACTAAGAAAACCCCCAAATAGGGTCATGAAGAGTTGGGCATAACTGAAACAACTGAATGACAATCCTGAAAAATAGGTGCTATTTTTATCCTCCTCATTTTCAGTTGAAGAAACTGAGCCACATAGAGTTTCAGTGGCTTGCCCAGGGTCACACAGTCCATATCTGAGGCTGGATTTGAATTCAGATGGAGCAGATCTAGCGCACTATTCACTGTGGTATGTGACTGCCTCTTTGAGTAGGAGGTAGATGCAGCCTAGTCATAGGAGAAGAGGAAACTGAACTTGGAATCAAGACTGAGCTTTGATTGGAATCTCTGCTTCAGATTCTTACTTACTGTGTAGCTCTGGGCAAGTCCCTAAACTCTATCTATCTCAGTTTCTTCAACTGTAAAATGAAGGTTAGATTTGAAGGTTTCAAGGGTCTTTTCCAAGCCTTAATTGACAGTCCAATGCTTCTTCTTGGTGGTCTTCAGACACAGTCCAGATGACAACCTGCCAAGCATGTTATAGTGGGGACTAGATACCCCTAAGGGATCTTCAGCTCTAAAATCTGGGCTCCTATGACTTGTCCGTAGTCACACCACTAAAGAAGTGATAGGAAATAGGATGAAAACTCCAGTCTTCCTGATTCCATGTCAGCACTCTGTCTTCCAGAGATCAGATTGCCTATCAAATCAAGGCCTTTAGAATGTGAAGAAACCAGAAGTGCAGTGACTTGGCCAAGGTCACACCAACAATAAGTGGCAGAATTGGGCTTCAAATTGGGGTCTAAATTCAGCATTCTTTCTACTTCATCCTGCTGTTAAAAGTAGGCTTAATCTGGAAAACTTCCTAGAAGAGATGAGATTTGGAACTTGGGGCTTGAGACAGAGTCCATTTAATGACCCTGGGGTCATTTTTTTTCTGAAGAAACCACCCCAAGCAACCCCATTTGGATGAAATCCACAGGTCTAAACCTGCATTAGAGCTAGATGAAATTTCAAGATAGTTTAGGAAAATGGAAAATACAGACAATTTTCTGTTAAACCCTGCTACTTTTGAACAGCCCATAAGACCAGATTTCTTGGTTAATAGCTATTTTTCAGTGGACAGTTGTAGCTTTGAGTGATATGATGGTATCATTTAGAAGCAATTGAGTGGGCAGGAGGGGTCATTGGCAAGGAAAAGGAGGGTTGGGAGAGGAAGCATATAAGAGTATCTGGAAATATCTGAGACACCCTGAAAGATGCGGGGAGCATAGATGGACGGGACACACTAGCTGTCTGCAAGCCACCCACTCAGAGCTCAGTCTGGAATCCCCTGGGTTTTCCACCACAACCTGTGAATGTTACCAGCCCATGGCCTCTGAGAACCCTCTAGCCCAATGATACCAATCACATAAAGGAATGTGATAGCAGGGGTGATGAGTAACCATTTCTGCCAAAGAATTTCTAAGTTTGCCACCAGATGGATGCAATAGTGATTTCCCCAGAAGTCAACCCACACACCTCCCCTTTCACCCATTCACTCTGAATGCCCTTGCCCCACTGTTAGCACACACTAGGTGTCTATAGAAGTTGAATGTTCTTGACTGTAGGGGTGATAAGATTTGCCCTTCATCAGGGGTGATGCCATGACAGGCACATGAATCAGATTTGAGTGAAATGGGGCTGTGTTAAGTCATTAGTTAGGGCAGCTAGGTGACACAGTAGATAGAGCACTGGCCTTTGAACCAGGAGGACAAGAATTCGAATCCGGCCTCAGACACTTGACACTTACTATTTTGTGACCTTGGGCAAGTCACTTCACCCTGATTGTCTCATATTCAGGGCCATCCCCAGTCATCCTGATCCATATCTGGCCATTGGACCCAGATGGCTCTGGAGAAGAAAGTGAGACTGGTGACTTAGCATAGCAGCCCTTCAATCAAATCCAATTCATGTGTTTGTCATGACCTCCCTCATATCACGGTCTTCTTCCAGAAGGAGGGACAAACATCATCAGGGGTGATAAGGTCAGGGACCAAGAGTTGTTGTTGGATGGAACCTGGATCTGACCTGGACTAGGGTTGACTGGGGAACCTTTTCTTCTTCTCTGTTTCCAGCACTGGTACCATCTTTCCTTTCACCCCTTAAAAAACTGACTCGTGTCTCTCAGTCACTGCTGCCAGATCTACTTCTGACTTCTACTTGGACATCTGATTTCTCCAAAACAATAGTCTTTTGTCTGTTTTGCTTAAATGTATGTCTGCCCTTTATTTGTTTTCTGTCGGAGTCAGTTATAACTACAATCACCACAAATAAATCATGATTTGGCTAGTAGCTGCCATTTTTTTATGCAGCAGTTTATGTCCATTGTCTTATTTGAGCTACCTTTTCATTCATTCATTCATTCATTCATTCAATAGACATTTATTAAGTGCCTACTATATGGTAAGCTCTGGAGATATAAAAAGAGGCAAAAGACAGTTCCTGCCTTCAAGGTGCTTACAACCCAACAAGGCAGACAACATGCAAACAAATACAATTAAAGCAAGCTATAGGTACAATAAATAGAAAATAAATTAAAAAGAGAAAGCACTGAAAATAATAGGGATTGCGGAAGGTTTCCTGCAGAGGGTGGAAATTTAGTTGGAACTTAAAGAAAGACCAAGAGGACATTAGTCTGATCAGAACAGGGAGAGAACCCCAGGTTTAGGGGTGGGGGGCTGGGGGTTGTTAGGGAAAGCCAGAGAGAATGTTGGGAGCCATCTAACAAACCCTGTGAAAAACAAGTAAGTGGAAGTCTTAATATGCCCATTTTACAAATTAGGAAACCGAGACTAGGATTCGTATGTAATTCTTCTGGGTTAAATCCAATGCACAGGATAAATTTTCAAGAAATGTCAGATTCTTAAACTAAGGTCAATAAACTTATTTATAAAAGTATTTTGATAAATACATCAATATAGACAGGGAGGTGGGGCGGAGGATAAAGTACCTTGCATAGAGTAGTAGGACTTGAGTTCAAATCCAGAACAGATACTTAACTAGCTCTGCGATCCTGAAATGTCTGAACAACATTGACAAATACCTAATTTATCTTGAGAGGCAGCTTGATTTCATGGATAGAGACTTGAGTTTCTTTTTCTTCTGCCACACACTGACTGGATGACCCTGGATAGGCAGCTAACCTCTCAGCATCTCAGACAACTATCAAAAGATATAAGCTGCAGAGAAGAGGACTGACCTGCATTAACAGAAAAGGTTCCCTTTATCTGAGGGATTCCTATAGTAAGGAAAACAGGAAACGTCCCTATTCCCGCAGCTCATTTGCCCTACTTACTAGCAAAGCCTTATTTCACTGACTCTTTAAAAATTTTTTTTTGCAAGGCAATAGGGTTAAGTGACTTGCTCAAGGTCACACAGCTAGGTAATTATTATTTTTTTTAAGATTTTATTTGAGTTTTGAGTTTTACTATTTTTCTCCCAATCTTACTTCCCTCCCCTGCACAGAAAGCAATCTGTCAGTCTTTATTTTGTTTCCATGTTGTACATTGATCCAAACTGAGTGTGATGAGAAAAATATGGAACGCTTCACAAATTTGCATGTCATCCTTGCGCAGGGGCCATGCTAATCTTCTTTGTATCATTCTAATTTTAGTATATGTACTGCGGAAGTGAGCACAACAGCTAGGTAATTATTAAGTATCTGAGGCTGGATTTGAAATCAGGTCCTCCTGACTCCAGGGCTGGTGCTCTGTCCACTGTGCCAAGCTGCCCCAATTTCACTGATTCTTAACTGTTTATGTCTTAAAATTTTGGTTTTAAATGCACAAAATAAAATGCATAGGATACAAAGGAAAAGAATTATGAAATTTGTTGTACCATCATTTCAGTCATCTTGGTGATCCCATATGGGGTTTTCTTGGCAGAGATATTGGAGTGGTTTGCCAACTGCTTTCTCCAGCTCATTTTACAGATGAAGAAATTAAGGCAAGCAGTGTTAAATGACTTGCCCAGTATCATATGGCTAGTAACTGTCTGAAGTCAGATTTGAACTCATGAATATGAGTCTTTCTGACTCCGGACACGATGCTTTATGGTCCATGGTGTTTCCAACTGGCCCAAATTAGATACGGCTTCATCATAGAGCTTCTATAGAGGCTAGAATGGTTGTTTGATCCAGTCACTAAGAATGTAGCCATAGAACATTTTATTAATAGCTAATCTGGTCCTCCTAGAGAAGGACAAACACTAGTTAATAATAATAGCTAGTGCTTTGAAGTTTATGAAGCACTTTACACAAGTCACCTCACTTGATACATTAAGTCGGTGAGGTTGGTGCCATGATTATCCCCAATTATACAGATGAGGATACTGAGGCACACAGATTAAATGACTTGCCTAGATCCAGTTAGTAATTAGCTAAATTAAGAATTGAACTCGGATCTTTCTGACTCAAGACCAGTACAACATAAGAGCAAGGCCCTTGCATCACTAAGTTACTTCCAACTTAGGGTTAAATATTGATGGGATTCTGTTGGGACTGGAATGATTAGAATCAGGTCAAAGGTGGCATTTATTAGGAAGCAATGTGGCACAGCAGCAAGTGTGTAGGATTTGAGGAGAGGTTTCAGTATTTATGCTTACTAGGAAATGTGTCCTGAAATTGTCTGGCACTGTATATTAAATTTTCTGTGTGTGAAAATTACAAGGGGCAGCTAGGTGGTACAGTGGTTAGAGCTGGAGTCAGGAGAACCTGTGTTCAAATTCGGCCTCAGACACTTAATAATTACCTAGCAGTGTGACTTTGGGCAAGTCACTGGACCCCATCGCCTTGCAAAAACCTTAAAAAAAAGAAAATTATAGATAGTACAGGTGAGACTTGATTTACTGTTTTGTCTATTGTCTACACTACAGAAAGTGGTGGTAAAAATGTTAATATGGATTAAACTTAAAAGTATGTAATGAGTAGAGAGAGCATTGTGTTTCTTTTTTCTGCCAGAAAGCCCATTGTTATCTATTTACCAGCCTGTCACTGTTCCGTGGAAATTCAGACCCTGAGAAAATCAGTTTCTCACCTCTAAAGTGAACATGATAATACATACTCTTCTTCCTTCACTGGACTCTTGGGAGGAAAGAACTTTGTTGACTGTCAAATACTATAGAAATACAAATTATTATCCTCTAGAGTCACTAAGCTACCTACGAAGGCCCAGCTCTGCTTTCTGGCACAGGTAAACCTGTCTTTATAGATAAGATTTCCTTGACCTCAAAATGTACCCAACTACATGTTGACTTGAAAGAAAACCTTGAGGAAGGGATTTTCCCTTGGTTTCCCTCCAACCCAATCCTGTTTCCTTCTGCAATCTGAGGTCAGAACTTTTTCTGATCCTGCCCGTTAGCTTTACCTCTCAGGGGTCAACCTGGGCCAGGACTTTTAGGGAAGGGGTCCCAGAAGTTATCTAAGGCTCTACCCACTCCCAATAAGAGAGAGCTCATTTCAATTTTTGGCTCCTTAAATATACTACTCCTTGGTACACACCAGTTCTTGAGAGAATGGGGTCCCATTAATGCCTCAAATGATCAATCAATAAACATCTATTAATTACCTACTATATACTATGTTAGAGATACAAAAAGAAGTAAAAGACAGTCCCTGCCCTCAACTTGCTTACACTCTAGTGGGGGATGCCACATAAACTGAGGGTTGACTTCAGTTCTCTCCCTGCACAATAAGAGAAGAGCCCTTCCCAGGAAGAACAATGAAAGTCTCACCTGCTTGAGACTGCTATCTCCATAGCTAGTCGATATTTGAACAGGAAATGCTAACTTGGTTTAATATTAACCCGAGACGTTTGGAAGATCAAATTATCCGATGGAGAAGTAATGACAAAGAAAAATGTTATATTATCTAACGGGTCTTCCAGCCTTGAAATCCCCTAATTCTATGAATTGGAGAAAAGTTATAATTTTAAATAAATCTCCAGGTTGATTCTGACTAGGGGAGTGGAAAATGGAATCAAATGCTAGAAGAAAATATACGCTGAAAACCATGTTTATGGTGCCTGGATTTTAATATTTTGTTTCTAGACTCCTCTTTCCTTGGACCAGTGGGAGACCACCACCAAAGATGTGTATGAGGCAGATGTGGGAGAACAATTTGAAGGAAGGGAGGTGTCACTCTCTGGGACTGAAAATCTGGGGTTAAGGCTTGTCCTTGGAAAGAAGGGGAAGATAGGAAAATACAGATGCAGGACAAAAATAGACAGAGATAGGAAAACAGAAACAGGAGAATAGCAACAGTAGTGTGGAATAGTAAAAAAGACTGTTAGGCTTAGCAATACAACTATTATTGTTAAATCATTTTTCAGTCATATTTGACATTCCATGATCGTATATGGGGCTTCATAGGTGGGAAAACTGAGGTAGAGTTATTAAGGGTCTTGCCCAGGGTCACACAATAGGAAGTGCCAGATTTGAATCCTTAAACTCTCTGACTCAGGTCTTACTTTATTCTGTTAGGGTATCTGGAGTCAAAATCCAGTCTTGATATTGTCGAAGCTGTGTAAATGTTAGGCAAGTCACTTAATGTCTTTGGGTTTGTTTCTTTAATCATTAAAAAGAAGAGGTTGAAGGAAAATCAGAGGTCCTTAGCCTTTTTGTATGTCATAGGTTTTTTTTGATAATCTTTGGAAGTCTGTAGACCCCTTCTCTGAAGAGTGTTTTTAAATTCTAAAATAAAATATATAGGATTAGAAGGAAGTCAATTCTATTGCAGTAGAATTATAATTTCTCTGATGAGTGTTAGGTATCCTATCCACACATATGTACATGTGTGAATGCATATATAAACACAAAAACATACAATATACAGATTTAAAACCAAAAGCCAGTGCCCAATAGATAAGTGGTTAAAAGTTGTGAGTAAACAGTTCTTAAAAGCATTGATATGTCTTATAAGAACTGTGTGAGGGGGTGGCTGGGTGGCGTAGTGGATAAAGCACCAGCCCTGGAGTCAGGAATACCTGGGTTCACATCTGGTCTCAGACAATAATTACCTAGCTGTGTGGCCTTGGGTAAGCCACTTAACCCCCCGTTTGCCTAGCAAAAACCTAAAATAAAAAGAACTGTGTGGAAGAATGTTCTAAATCACTAATAAGAAAAATATAAATCAAAACAATTTTACACCATGAACTGGAAAAGATGACAAAAATTGAAAATGGTCAGTGTTGGAGGGGTTTGGGCAAGGAACACAAGTTGTTGGTGGGGATGTGAATTGTTATAGCCATTTGGGAAAGAAAATTGGAGTTATTCAAATAAAAATCTAAAATGTCCATACTCTTAGACTTAGAAATGCTACTACTTGGCTTATATATCAAGGAGGTTATTGATTTAAAAAAGAAGTCTCCATATACACCCATATATTTATAGTAGCACCTTTTGGGGAGGTAATTAGAGTTGTGGCTTGCCCAGAATTACACAGCTTTTAAATGTCAATTGTCTGAGATCAGATTTGAACTGAGATTTGCCTGAATCCAGAGCTGGTGCTCTAGCCCCTGTGCCACTGAATGTGCCCTATGATAGCACTTTTTGTGATAGAAGAGAACTGGAACCAAAGTATATCAATTAGGGAGTGACTAAACAAATTGTGCTACAGGCATATTATGGAAAATTCCTGTGCTCTAAGAAATGACAAACTCAATCAGTGCAGAGGAGGCTAGAAATATTTAAATGAGCAAATTCAAAAGGAAGTAAGCCAAGCCAAGAAAACACTACATACAATGATTAAAGCAGTGTGTGAGATCTACAAGGGTGCTAGTTTACACGTTTTAAGATTTTTTTAATGTATTGTTACACACTATGGATCTTTTTCTTTTTTTTACTTTAAAAAAATCTATTTATGCCTAAAGACCATACCCTTTGACCCAGTAATACCAAAAGTAGTTCCATATCCAGAAGTAATAAAAAAATGGGAAAAGTCCCACATATGCCAAAATATTCACAGTACTGGCAAAGAATTATAAATTGAGGGGATGCCCATCAATTGGGGAAATGGCTGAACAAGTTTTGGTTCATGAATACTGTGGAATATTATTGTTCTATAAGAAACCATAAATGGTCAGACTCTAGAGAAGCAGCCTTATGGGATCTGATGCTGAGTGAAGGGAGTAGAACCAAGAGAACAGCGTCCACATTAACAACAACATTGTGAGATGAACAGCCCTGATGAAAGCGGCTCTTCTCAGCAGTTCAGAGAGCTAGGTCAACCCTGGAAGATCTGTTATGTACAATGTTATCCACATCCAGAGGAAGAAAAACAAAACAGAACAAAATAAAACTTCTGAATGAATACTACATTCACTTTTTAAACATCTCTCTTATGTTTTTCTTTCCTGTCTTGTGGTTTTCTTTCTTTTCCTTTAGTCTTAATTCCTCATTAGAATATGACTAATCTGAAACTATATTAAACACAAATGTATATGTCCAATATTCACCAGATTGTTCTCTGCTAAGGGGAGGGAGGTGGAAAGGGAGGGTGGAAGTAAATTATGTAACTTACAAATATGCATATGGATGAATGTTGAGAAAAAATAAAGAGATCATGGTTAAAAGAAAAAAATCTATTTGAGAGGAACAAAGGGAAGAATCTTGGAGGAAACTGGTGATATTTAAAAATGCATCAGTAAAAATTTATTTTTAAAGAAAAAAATTATTTATGTAAACATATAACCCCACACATCACAGATTCTAGGTTAAGAACCCTTGAATTAAATCAATTCTAAGGCCCCTTCTAATTCTGGATCTATGATCCCCATGATCTAGAGGTACCTTTCTATCTCAAATTCAAAGAACCAGATCCTTGTCCGATCTTGCAAATGAAGATAATGAGTTCAGAGACAGCAAGTGATTGGTTCAGGGTCACCCACTTCCTGCTGGTCCCCACCTGGACCTATGGAGAGTCAGATAGAAAAGCTAATGGGTTGAAAATTTTCTCAATTCTATGGAATGGAATCCAGGTAATCCAGTAAAAGAGAGCCCCAGCAATGGTTAGAACAAGGAACCCTGGGTTTAATCTAAGAACCTGGCTGCTGTCTACCCTATGATTCACAAAGGAGGTTTTATAGATTCACAAAGAAGTCTGAGTCTCCTAAGGGAAGGAATTCATCCAATTCATTCCTGAGGGAATTCATCCAGTTCCTGCAGGATCTTGAGGTCCCTGGCAGTGAACCTCCTCCTCGCCACTCCCCCTTTCCCCTGACTCTCCTGCAAAGACAGAAAGCATGAGAGTTATGCATCAGCCTACAGGCACCGGCTTGTCGATTAAGTGGTTCCCTCCGACCTGCTGGGGCACATGCTGAGCCACAGGGGAGAGAGGAAGGAGCCAGCAACGTCACCCACATTCCTTCTGGTGAGCTCAGCCCCATCTCACAGCCCCTGATAGGATACACAGACTAGACTCCACACATTAATTATACTTCTATTAAAAAACCTCCCTCTCAACTCTGGCTTAGGAGTGGGGAGAGTTGGGTGCTACCCCCTCACCCTCCAACCCCACTGCATTTGGGTATTCAAATATTTTCATTTAATTGAACAATAAAAGTCATAATAAAAATTCAATTTTAAAAAGGAATCATCAAAACATAGACTTGGAACTGGAAGAGACCTTGGAGGCCAAACCCTTCAATTTACAAATGAGGAAACTGAGGCCCAGAGGGGACAAGGTTAGAAATATTTGATACCTGGATCCACTAAACACAAATCCATCACTCTTTTCTGAAAAAGATCTTAGGGATCAGTTAGTCTGACCTTCATTATGGAGCAAACTGAGTCCCACAGGGGAGATAACATTCTCCCAAGGTCGTACAATGCTCTAATAAACAAGTCCACATCCCTGGGCTCCCAAACACCTTCTTTTTCTGCATCCAGAGTAACTGACTCACTTCAGTTCTCTGATCTCAGCCTCCTCTTCTGTGAGAAGGGAGGGGATGGGGCAGAAGTAAAGGAACATAAATCCCTGCTCTACCTCCCTCACATGTTCATGAAAGATCTTTGTGGTATGAATGTCACCCAAATACCAATGTGAAGAATTATTCTCCTGTGGAATGTTTCATTTTTAGGTCCCTGAGTCCTCATCATCTCATGCTGTCCTTGGTATGGAATTGGAACATAATAAATGCCTGACATTCAGTAATATCTTATGCTTTTCAAGACTTTCAGCCAGACAACAAGCATTTATTAAAAGTCTCAGCATGGGGACGGCTAGGTGGGGCAGTGGATAGTCAGGGGGACCTGAGTTCACATCCGCCCTCAGACACTTAATAATTACCTAGCTGTGTGCCCTTGAGCAAGCCACTTAACCCCATTGTCTTGGAAAAAACCTAAAATAATAAAAAAAAATAAAAAATAAAAAGTCTCAGCATGGTCCAGAAGCTAGGCGAAGGGTTGAAGATACAAAGTAAGACAAAAATGCCAACCATTCCCAGCCTATAGTCTAATGGGAGAGAAAAATCTGTGAATAATTAGGGGTATTATAAGGTATCCCCAAAATTGGAGCTCAGAGCCTTTGATAGGCTAAGCTTTTTAAGCTTCAAACCACACTGAGACTTTTGGAACACCCTGAATCTAGGGTAAATGGAATGTAATTCTGAGAGGAGTAGGGGTATGGGAGGAAAGATCTTTTGAAGGTGGGATTTGAGTGGAGTCTTAAAGGAGGAAGAGATGAGGAGGGAGAGAATTCTAGATATGGGAGACAGCCAGTGAAAAGCTGATGGAAAGTTGTATTGGAGGAACAACAAATAGGTTGGTATCACTAGATGGCAGAGTACATGGAAGAGAGTGAGGTATAAAAGGATTACCAAAAACCAGAAGGGGATGGGAGGGAAGGACTTGAAATGCCAAAGAGAGAGAATTTTAAGTTTGATCCTGGGGGCAATAAGGAGTTTATTGAGTGAGGATGGTAACAATCTCTTTAACTATAAAATGAGGGTACAGGAGATGAACTTCAAGGTCCTCCCTCCACACACACACACACACACACACACACACACACACAATAAGCCTCTTTCCAACTCTCTGTGATTGTCTGAAGTCATGCAGTGAGTCAACAACAGAGGTTCAGCAGGATGGAAATCTCTTCTAGCTCTGTGCTGCCTTTCCAGTTAGCAAACACGCCAATATTTTTGTTTTTCTGCCCCATGAAGTTACTGTTCTCTCAAGAGATGCACCCATGCCACCAGTCTCAGTCAAAGGCTTTTTTGGCTCAAGTCCAAAAAGGGTGAGTCACAACTTTCTGGGTATTTTTGGCAGAGAAAATCTAATGTTACAAACTTCATTGCAATGTCTTAGATTTATTATCCATAAAACAGAGGAAATGCACAGAGCCATTATGTTTCCTTCTGAAGGTAATGGTCATTGAGATTAAATGACTCATATACCTTTCCCCCAGTACACGCAGTACACACATACACACACACACACATACACACACACACACACAAAACACAGAAACAAACACACCTTCTGGAGATAGCTCAATCTGTTTCTAGCATTCTGGGGGTTTGATGAATTCAGTTAAGTTTAACCAGCATTTAAGTTCCTACTATCTACAAAACATACAAAGTTGAAATAGAACAGTCCCTCCTTTCAAGGAATACACACTCTTCTTGGAGGGAATATGACATGTTAACAGATAAACATAGATGCAATAATTTGAAAAGGAAGAATGAGTTAACTAAAGGAAAATTAGGGAAAATCTCCCAAGACCTTTAAGGCAGAAGAGGCAGAAATAAGGAAGAAGCATATTGAAAGGATGGGGAACTGCTAGAACAAAGGCTTAGAGGTGGGAGATGAGATATTAAGTTCAAAAGTACACTTGTCAGGTGGGTATAAAGGTGAACAAATGTTTGAAGATTAGGCTGGAACCAGACCATGAACAGTTTTAAATGCCAAGCTGAAGAGTTTGAATCTCATCTGATGAGCAATAAAGAATCAGTAATATGTCTGACCTTTACTTTTGGAGATTATCTGAATACTTTGTAGAGGATGGATGATCAAACAGGGGAAACTGAAAGTTAAGGAGATCAATTATTATTATATTACATTGTTATCAGTCTATTGCAATAGTTCAGATCAGACATGAAGAGAAACTAAATGATGGTGGTGACCTTGGATGTAAGAGGATAGAGGGGGTCAGATGCAAGAGAGATTGTGAAGGTTATGAGACTTGGCAATAGATTAGATTAGAAGAAACCATTTTATTTGGGGTTTTTTGAAGTTTTTTTTTTATAAAGCAGTGCAAGAAGAAATCTATTCTCAGTCCCTAGATTGATTATTTCTGTGACTGCCTTTTCCTTTATACCTATAGTTCCTGTCTGTTCTTTTTGTGCTATCTATCTTGTGGTCTGATCATGACTCCTCCCCAATACCCTCCACTATGTCTCATTGTGGGGTGGGGTGGAGGGGAAACATGGAATCTCAAAGGCAAGAAAGCGTTTTCTAATTTCTCTGTTCCCCATACCTTGTTATTTTTTTCCTTTCCTCAACCCATCTCATATTTTTAGATACATCATATATCTGCAGAAGAATGTAAGTTTTTTGATGGCAGGAACTGTGCCATTTTCCATGTTTAATCCCTATTATTTTATACAAAGTAGAAGCTCTTAATTAATGACTATAGAAGTTAATTGAATTAGATACTCAATTGCATTGAAGTCCTGGCAGGTCCTATTAAGTTGGAATGTTTTAGTCTGTTAACTTCTCTGATTTCTGTTTGCCTGAATAAGTGTGCTAAATTGTTATCCACAATAAGGGATAATTTTTTTTGTGTAAACAGCTGTTGGTCAGAAGGAGCTGAACTCATGAGTATAAACCAAAGTCTATTTTCCCTATTAAAAAGGACCAGAAAAGCAACTGTTCTTGTGAAAGCCTCAACCCCCAGACTACCAAATTTGATGAGGCAAATAGATATCATTCTGGTCTATTACTCAAGCGCGTGCAGGAGCGAGTTAGTACAGGCTCAGGAGAAGCAATTCTTACATTTTAAGAGTGAGCATTTACACTTGGGAAATTAGCCAACACTACAAATCAGGACCTGATCTATTGTTCTGTTGATTATTCAGACTTATGAAAGGAATGGAAAAATTTTTGATAAGGCATTTTAAATTTAAAAAGTATGCCATGCATTTCTAGAGAGCTAGTTGGGAAATGTTTACCAGTGGATGCATGCTGATACTCTTCTTGGAGATAGATGAAAGAAGGAACAAAACCACAGCTCTTCATCTGATCCATTCAATCATAATCTGCCTTGGAAAGGAGTTAGCCAGATTCCAGAGATAGCCACCCATGGAATCTGAGACATTCAGTCATACATATCTTATACATTTTTTGAGGACCAAAATTTTGTTTAAATAAATTTGGAACATTCCATTACTGGTTGTCCCCAGTGTGGTAATTTTTTTTGACTATATCAACTCTCAACGACCTTTCTATGCCAAAAAAATGTATCTTCATTGGCAGATAGTACAATCACGTGAATGAAACTAAGTTATTGTCGTCCAGTTGGTTTTGACTCTCCTTGACCCTATTTTGGGTTTTCTTGACAAAAAATATTGGAGTGGTTTGCCCTTTCCTTCTCCAGTTCATTTAAAGATGAGGAAAATGAGGCAATTAGGATTGAGATCTGCCCTATGATCACACAGTTAATAAGTGCCCGAAGCTGGATTTGAACTCAGGTCTTCCTGACTCAAGGTCTGGGATTCTATCCCCTGCATCACCTAGCAGCCCAAATGAAATTACAGATCCTTGAATTGCGGAAGTATATTTATTTTGGTTCTAGCCAGTTCTATTTTCCTAGAAATTCTATCTGTACTTCAAGGCTCCAGTCAAGTCTCTTCTATGAAGTCTCTTTTGATATCTCCCAGTCAGAAAAGGTCTCAGTTCTTTCATTTTGCAGATGACAAAACTATCAGCACTCCCCCCCCCCTCCCATCTCCTTGAAAATGGTTTTATGTCATTGCTAGGCCTCCCTACTTAGCCTGTCTCAGGATTTCATTGGACTATTAGTTCCCTGAGGAGAGTCAATTTGTCCAGATCACAGAATCATCCATTTGAAACTAGAAGGGGGCCTTAGAAATCTTCCAATCCAATCTCCTCCTTTTATCAGTGTCAACAAAAGAGATTATGATTTTCCAGGGTCCTATAGGTAACAAGCCAGAACAAGTCTTCCTTTTCCTACTCTTGGTCACCACACCTGTAAGTCTAGGGAAGACTTTAATAGGCCAGAGTCTTCAGACTGATGGGTGGGAACTGACTAAGGCCTGTGACAACATCGAAGCAAGGATGACATAAGAACCAGAGGAAACCCAAAGCCTCAGTGTCTTCACACTTCAGAGAAATGTATTGCCTCTCACCTCTTCCCCGAGCTGAAACTGGGCCCTTAGCTAGTTCCTGCAGCGGGAGGACAGAACAAAAGGGCTCTTCCTGTTTCCAATCTCAGCATCTCAACAGAGAGTATCTGAGTGGAAAGAAGACTGTATATGTCGTTGGAAATCCTGGGATGGAGTGTCAGCTCTGCCTTTCCCTTGGCATGCCAACTTCTCTGTCTAAGACTCAGTTTCCTTATCTACAGAGTGGGGCTAATTACATCTATCATTTATCTTATAGAGCCATTATAAGAAAAGCTCTTAGAAATGTTATTATCATTTCAAGTGACAGGCAGAAAGAAGTAATAATAATAATGTGACCGGGGAAGAAGGATGGCTGGGGAACTCTCCCTGGGACAAGCAGGTTTTACATTTCTTTAAAAAAATGATCTTGTTTGCGTTCTCTTATTTATGTTGCAGCCATGTCCCACAGACGTGACTGTCCCCAATAGAACCCACCCACTTTGTCACAAAGAACAGTTAAGGCACAGATACCATTTAGTAAAACAAGTGATCCCACTGGCCACAAATAAAGACAAGAGGAGTGGGGGGGGTGGCAGAGAAGGAGAGGACATGGGAATCAACTTCTCATGACTCAGAGAAAGAGGATCTATTTTTCTTCCTCTCTCTCTAGCCTCTCTAGGCCCACTTCTGTCTCTCCCATCTGGCTGATCCTCTTTGATCATCTCAAGTCTTGCCCTCTCTTTCAAAAGCCAGCTTCTGAAAATCTTTCAGAATGAAGGGCTGCTTAGTGCAAGACAAGTCTCTGTCTTTCCCTCTTCCCCAATTCCCTTCCAAGTCATTCCAAATATCCAACATAGTCTACTGGACTTTCCTTTATACTTTAAGAGGTGGATGCCATGTGTTTCACACACATTTTACAGACAAGGAAACTGAGATCCAGCAAGATTATGAGCAAAGATTGCCATTTCCATTTTATAAATGGGAAAACCGAAACAGCAAGGTTAATTGGCACCCCCCTCCAGTCATTAAGTATATATTAGAGGCAGATTGAGGAAGCATAGCATAGCAAGTAGAACAATGAATTTAGCATCAGGGAGATTCAAAGCTGCACTCAGATACTTACTGCTTGAATGACCCTAAGTAAGTTCCCTAACCTCTCTGGGACTCAGTTTCCTCATTTTAGAAATATGGGCATTAAAACTAGAAGATTTCCAAGGTCCTTTCCAATTCTAATTCTATAAACTATGAGGTGGAACTGAATCTTTCTGCTTATAATCCCAGTGTTTTCTTCATGATATCACAGGTATGAGATTAATACAGGGAATCTAAAAATTTCTTTCAGTCTGGGGAGAAGAGAATGAGTATCAAAGGGGATAGTTCATTCATTCATTCATTCATCAATCTCTCCACTGGAGGCAGAAATAGAAACAAGTCTTTGACCTCATTCTTTTGAAAGAAACAACATAAATATGTTTAAAGAAATCTAAAAATGGCAGGAAGTAAATGCAACGTAATTTTGGGAGGATTCTAGCTGTCAGAGAAGACTATGTGTGTAGGAGGAAGTGGCCCTTTAAGTAATCATCAAAGGCATCTGGGGATTCCACTAGGTGAAGGTGGAATCCTAGCCTCCTTTGAACACGAGGGATTTCCCCTGAGTTTGTGCATCTAAACATCCCCAGGATTAGAGCAGCACCCAGCAAGAAGGTGTATTCTTTCCTATGTCTCTCACCTTTTGCCCTATTCAGTCAGCTATAGGGAAATGAATGAATGAAAAGGTATTCCTAAAGGACCCCCTGAATTAAGTACTAGTATTGCCACTGGGATTTTGGGGGCCAACAGTTAAAGATAGAATTTGGGGTAACTGAGAAATTGAGGATCATTGAAAGGATGAAAGAATTCAAGCTCTCTGGGATATTCAAACAGCTCAGGATTTTATTATAGCTAATTATTATGAATCTACAGGTTAAAACTTCTAGAAAAGCTGTAACCACTTTAAGAATTGGCCAGGTGAAGTTTGAGTGAAAGTGAGGGAGAAAGAGTAAGAGAACTAGGTACAGAGAGAAAAGACAGGCAGTCATGAGATTAGTTTGGCTACATGGCATGGGAGAGGCCCATGGTGCTCCACGTGGCCTAAGAAAGAGCATGAGAAAAACCCATCCTGCTAGAGTCAAAGAAGAAGGAAAGAGGCAGCAGCACTTGTTAAATATTCTGTGATAGGTTGGGCAAGGGATGGCACTTGGGGAGTGATCTTACACCTTGGGCCAAGTATCTTCCACTGGCAAGCTACATACCAGTCCTTCCTATCCCAAGGTGCTTGACCCCCAAGTTTAACATGTCATTTCCTGCCACACCAGTGACTGTGACCAAGGTTAAGGTGAAGGGAAAAATGGGGGAAAAGATACAAACAAAAGGGTCAAAAGGATACAATCAACAGGGCTCAGTTTACATCTCAAGTGCAAATAGCCTTCCACAATTAACAAGATTTGAACAGCATTAAAACTACATTCTCTACATCACTAGGACTTAAATACAACATTGAGACAATGAAGGAACCTACCATCCTTTCCAATTTTAGAGACCTTTGACATCATGATTCAGTTGTCTTTTCATGCTGGAACTTCCCTCAACTCTTGGGATCTTCCCACCCTGGGATATCCTTCTGCCATACTGGGCTACCTTGTCCCATTAGTGAATTTCTTTCGGAACCTCCATTTGGGGGAGTCATACTTCATTCAACTGAGCAGCTAGTGACCCCAAACAACCATCAATAGACCTTTATTAAATACCACTGTACTAAGTGCTAGGGCTACAAAATGAGGCAAAAATGCAGAAGATCTGAGTTCTTTGGGGGAAGTCACTTAACCTCTGTCTACCTTAATTTCCTTATCAAACAGAAATAATCATAGCACTTAACTCCCAGGATGTTGTGAGATAATATTTTTAAAGAATTCAGCACAGTTTCTGGCTCTTAATAAATGCTTGTTTCAATTTATGGTTTTCTGAGTCAAGAAAGGGGAGACTAGGAGTATCCTAAGAAGAAGTGAGGGCCCCTCCCTGCCATCCAGATCACTTAGCTTGACTAGGCTCTGGGGAGGGCTGGCAAAAGGAGGGAGATAGACAGGTAACGTCCACCATCCCCCTGACTCCTGTTGGAGACGTCTCCCTGCTCAGGTGGGGCAAGGCATATCTGCTCTAATTGACGCTGGGCCACACTCTCGGTTTGAAACCTCTCTGTCTTGCCCCCTTCTTTCCCTCTGAGTTAAAGAGAAGCTCAGTTGTGGGATGCTTTGGATTTATTCATCTTTGATAAAGGAGGAAATGTAGCTGATGTAAACACCCTCAATCCCGTTACTTACCTACCTGAGATGGAAAGTGAGGATGAAACTTCAGATCAAGACGGTGTAATGAATCTGGATGCTTTATTTTCCCTGAGAGGACTTGAAAGATATTCCTTTAGAAGGAGTGGACTTTGACTCCTACACTGATGGATCTCATCTCAGAAATGATAAAGGAGACTTGGTTGTCAGTTATGGCATCACCACCACCACAGAAATGGTTGAACCTTCATCATTACCAGATGTCCATTCATCATAAACCAAACTTGAGGTAATAACCAGGGCTTGTGAATTAGGAAGCAAAAAAAAGAATTAATATCCATATTAACAATAGTTATTTTTTAGGCGGATCATGATTTGGGGGTATTATGAAAACATTGGGGCTTTGCTACCTCTTCAAGACAGTCCATTAAAAATTAGAAACAGATTTCCTTTCTAATAGACTGTTCGCTCCTTCCCAAGTCTTTAGCAGTAATTAATATCACAGAGAACAGTCAAAAAAAGCATTAATGCCCATGAAAATGACTAGTTTGATCAGGTAGCTAAAGTCATAAACTAAGAAAGACTTCAAACGGAGGAATATAAATTTGGTGAGACTATGGTCCCATGGGTTGGCCCAAACCGACTTAAAGTGCTCACTAAGAACTAAGCATTCTCTATGATGGAACACTTTCATTCATTCAGTTATTGGGTACCTGATGAGCTAGTAGAACTTGCTAGAAAATATTGGTGGGAGAGTTTCTGGAGGACTGCCCCAAGCACAGTGTTTCCAAGCCACTGATGTCAGCTCGAGGACAGTTTTCTCTCCCACATGAAATTTTTGAAACCGGGCAGATCAACTTCATCTAACTTCCATCTGCCCTTGATTACAAATATATTTAGATTATGGCCTGTATTTTTCCTCGATGGGTAGAAGTGTTCCCCTGGCATACTACCACAGACTCTGCAATAGCAAAAATCGTCTTAGGAAAAAAAGCAGTCCATTATGAGGGGGTTCCTAAGAAAATATATAGTGATAGAGAGAGACCCATTTCATAGAAGTTTCGTTAGCTTGGCTGCTTTCATCCTGTACCTCCTCTTTACCTATTATCCCTAGGCATCAGAAATGGTTGAAGGAATTAATGGAATACTTAAGACCTCACTCACTAAAGTTTTGGAGGAGTTAGGTATCCCTTGGCCCAAAGTCCTTCCATTAGCTTTGCCAGGCTTTAATCTGGACCATTTGCTTCTCTTATATAAGTTCAGTCCCTATGAGATAGTAAGGACTCCCCCAAATGCCTCTTACCTGTGAGAGAAATAGCAGTTAAATGCTCCCTCCTGCAGTACTGGGTAGCACAGAAGACATCAGAGACTTACCTATACAGTCCCATATTTTATAAATTCCAACCAGGACTTGGTCCCTGATCTAACCCAGTGATTGGATCTACTAGAAAAGGTGTCTCCAAAGCCTCTCCCTGAAGCCACAGTTGAGAGGTTCCTTTGAAATCCTGCTCACACCCCACAACTCTGGGGAGTAGAGTCCTGGGTCCATCTGTCACACCTTAAAAGGGCAGTGTCGTCCACTTGGATTGTGGAACTCACAGGTGACCTTAAACTGAAAATCATAGTCCAAACAACCGACGTCTAAAATCAGGAGGTTCCACAGACCCAGGATGAGAAACAGCCAAATTCTGAGACAGATCACTGACCCAAGGAACTGGATGTGGGCTGAGGTTTGCAGTTACGTCCTCGATGAACTAAGAATTGTCTTTCTCCTTGCTACTGCCCACCTCGTTTTAATGATACATGGAAGTAGCAGGTTTTCGCCCCCCAAATACCTGAAGATATTCAAGCTTTAAGTTGTAGTCAGTGATACATTTTTGAGACTAAAGGATAAAACTCCTGGACTATAATTTGTTTTGAATTTTGAATACTGGGACGATTGTCTAAATTGTCATAAAACCAATAATAGAAAATGGCATGTGCAACAGCCTGAGGATTGCTTGGATGGATAATTGCGCAGCTGGATCCTCCTGACTCTATTTCCCCTTATGCTACTTCCTTTCTGGAAAAGAACATTTTCCCACCTGTTGTGTCTTGAGCCTTGCCTTTAATACTCTCTGACAAATAATTGACTGTCAGATAAGATTCAGCCTGAAATCAAACAGAGTTAAGGGAACTTTCCCCATTTCATATGAATAACTATGTCTCTCTGTTTCCTTTTATAGCAAAATTTTAAAGTCAAGAACTTTTGTAAATCTATATCAAATCTATTAAGATAATTGACAAATCATGTTTCAAAATCAAAATCATCAACTAATTAGAGTCTCCTTCTCCCATTGGCCTAAAGGAGGGAATGTTAACGAGAATTATTATTTTTCACATTAATTGATATGATGTGTAAAATTAATGACTAATTTTAATTTAGTTTCCTGGGGATCCTTTTCAAAGGGAGATTCTGGACATGGGAAAACAGTGAAAACAAAGCTTCAGGGAATGATTTATTAATCGTGACAAATCTGCATTCTTTCCCTGACCTATACTTTATACTTGCCTGTGTTAAATGAAGTGAATCAGAGAATTTTTGCCATACCCACACAAAAATAAAATGTATCCTCAAGACTAACTATAAAATCAACTTGGCCATTCTCACAGCACTTGAGGACTCCTGTGTTGCCCTACTTCAGTGGTTGTGGCTGATGTAATAATATTGTCTTGCATCGAGGACTTGTTCTGGGAGGATCACTCAAGCCCCCAAACTGATTTTTCTATGATCCTCCTTCCCCTGCTTTCCTACTTATGATCATGTATTTAATATCTGGTTCCATGATCATAAGTAGGAAAGCAGTAGGAAAGCAAATATTTGAGTATTAAGTGCCAGATCTCCTATTAGACCTTCCATGATTTGCAAATCAGTTCCTGGCAATGAAAATAATTAAGTCACGACCTGTTTTCTGGCACTCTGTCTCTGTTCTGCTTTGCCATGCCTGGATTAGACATTGGCTCAGTAAAAATTCTACTAACACCACGCTACATGTATAAACCTTCTAATGATTGCATTGGGAGAAGACCCTGTTAAATGAATAAAAATGAATAAAATGAATAAAAAAGATCTTGGTGTCCTGATAAAATCTACTCCTTACCCAGAATCCTAAGAGAAGCTCCTGCCAGGCACATACTGTGTTGTTCAGTCTTGTTCCATACTCCATAATCCCTTTTTGGGTTTTCTTGGCAAAGCTACTGGAATTGTTTGCCATTTTCTTCCAGAGTGAATTAGGACAGAGGTTAAGTGACTTGCCCAGGGACATACAAAGTGGTGGAATTCAGTAGGTTTGCACCAACTCAGCAGAAACCAATATCTAATTTTATGCTGAATTTGGTGAACCAGCTGTTAAAATGGCACTTGTAATCAGGATTCTCTCTAAGGTGGGTGCCTGGGCAGTTGCCCAATGTGGAAATCACAAATTTGCATTCCTTATTATTTTTAAACATTCATCTGTAAAACAGAGCTTTCTAAGTGCTAAAGTAATGCTATTCCATTCATAGGTGAAAAAAAATTATGGAACTATGTTTATATTATTTATATATTCATTTCTTAAAACATATCTTTGATGAAATATTACATTTTCATTCCTTTAGTTTTGTTTTTTTTTCAGTTAACAAACATAAAAAGAAAAAGTGCCAAATAACCAAGGGGTGACAAGTTGTCATTTGTTTCCACTTTGCATTACACCCCAAATTCCCCAGAGATATTATGAGTCTCTGGTGTTCCCTGAATGGTGAAACCAATAGGAATTTGGAACACAGTCTATCAATGGAAATATAGATTTCAAGGGTTATCATGCCATCCATTTCAGAAACCATGGAAGTAGAAGGAAAAAGGAGTTGCAATAAGTAGAATGAATTTTGTTTCTGCATATGTTCCAACACTGGCTGCTATGATCACGGGGCTGCTTTCGCTCCATAAGGATTTGTTTGCTGGCACAGTGGATAGAGCCTTGGCCCTGAAGTCAGGAAGACCTGAGTTCACATCCAGCCTCTGACAATGATTCCGTAGCTGTGAGGCCTTGGGCAAGCCACTTAACCCTATTGCCTTGCAAAAAAAAAAAAAAAAAACCTAAAAAAACCCAAATGAACCTAAAAAAAAGGATATGTTTGCTTACTGTAAGTAATATTAAATAATCTAGTTTGGGTTTTTTTATTGTTTTTATTTGAGTATTAAATGCATTAAAAAGTCCTGATCTCATTCTCTTCCCTCCTCCCCATACACTAATCTATTATTCCAGACTTTCCTGTTACTGTAGAGGGCACCCCCATGGCTCTGGTTTTGCCTTGCTCTCATTCTCAGCCCCACTCTTTCCTTTACCACCACTAGCCTGTCAGTTGCCAAATCTGGTTTCTTTCTTCACATTTCTCAGTTCAGGTCACTTTTCTCCAATTACTCAACCACTCCAGTCCAAGTCCTCATCACTTCCTACCTGAAACTAGGGTGACAATATCCTCTTAGCTGCCTCAAGTCTCTCCCTACTCCAATCCATCCTCCCCACACTACCAAAGAGTCTAAACCTGTCTCAAAAATTTATTGGTTGTGACTCCACTCAAGGCATTTGACCATTTTTTGTGCCACAGTTTCCACATATAAAATAAAGAAGTTGGATTCAAAGGTCTCTAAATTCCTTTTTTCAGCCCTAAATCTGGGACTGAGATTTTCCATCTGACAAATAAGGAAACTGAAACCCAGGACTGTGAAATAGCTTATTCAAGAGCACCCAGCAGGTTATTGTAATTGTGAAAACATTGTAAATTGAACATATTCAAATATGTTGTGAAGCATGCGAAAGCCCCACTGTTGCTAAGATGAAAAGATATTTTTAGAATTGAGGGTTATTCTTGATGTTTTGGGGAAATATCAGCTGCCTGCTTCTGTTAGTCAGCGTCTGTGTTATTGAGGTTTTGGGGTTGTGTGCTTATTCTGGGAGCAGATCTGGGGCTGCGGGTGAAAGAGCAGAGCTAGAGTTAGCAAGGGGCCTCAGTTGTAGATTCCATATCTTTGAGGATAGCAGCAAATTGAATTCAACAGAGTAGGATTCGCAACCAGAGTGCAAGCTGTCTTTTTCCAAGTTCTCTTTCCACTCTATCCCAGTCTTAATGCATTAATCTTGCATCTCTGCCATGCTCTTGCTTGTTTCCTAGGAAAATGCTAGAAGAGATTATTAAAGAAAAGGACAATCAAACCTAGAAAAGGAAATAGTGATCACAAGGTGTCAATATCACCTCCATCAAGAACAAACTAATCTTATTGCCCTATCAAGTCAATTGATAATGGATCCTGGTGGCATATTGTATTCTCAAAACCTTTCAGTCAAGTGCACAAGGGAGAAGTTATGGACCACTACAGAAAAACTATCAGTGAAAGCCTGTCTACTCCCTCATGTTTTCATCAAGAATGCCTTTAGTGTTTGCATAGATCATTTTCACAGCTATTTTATATACCTGAGAATATGGGCACATGGTTGGGTATTTGTGATATCTTTCCCCTTACCCCACATTTCTTATTGTAAAATTGATACCTGTGATTTTTTTCTCATTACTTTGGAATTATCCCGTTTTTTTGAGATAGATTGAATATCAATTCCTTTAAAATGGCATCGAATCGCCTGGAAAGACTTGCATGAACTGATGCTGAATAAAGTGAGCAGAATCAGAAGAACATCAAACATACTAAGAGTTCACACTAATAATAATAATAATAATAATAATTATGATAGACTCCCTCATTTCAGCAGTATAATAATAAAAGGCAATTTTAAAAGACGTGATGGAAAAAACCAACCATAATAAAAGAAGAAACTATGGAGTTTAAAGGTAGACGAAAGTTTACTAGAAGATGTCTTATGCATTATGTTTTTCTCTTCTAATTTGTCCCTTTTTAATTTGATTCTTCTTTCACATAAAGATGAATAAGGATATACATTTAACATAGTTATACACAGATAACCCCAACATTAGATTGCTTTTTTTGTCAATGGGAGGGGGGGCAGAGAAAGGTGGGATGGCAAAAAATATGACTCTCAAAACCTTACAAAAATGAATGTTGAAAACTATCTTTGTAATTAGAAAAATAAAAATATAGAATATTAATTTTAAAAATAATATTACCCGTAGAATACATATCTTCTGTTTAGATATGGTTAGGTCCAATCATTCTTCTGGACTTCATCTTTCCAAATGTAATTACTATTTCTTTGAATAGTTTGGTCTTCTTTGATAATATAAGACAAGAATTTTTTTTTTAGGTTTTTGCAAAGCAAATGAAATTAAGTGGCTTACCCAAGGCCATGCAATTAGGTAATTATTAAGTGTTTGAGGCCGGACTCCTGACTCCAGGTCCGGTGCTCTATCCATTATGACACCTAGCTGCCCCCCAAAAGACAAGAATTATTACATTAGAAATTGGAGGAGTCTCTCCCCTGCCTCCCACACTGCTCACTATTCTCTTTTTGACTGCATCCAGAAGGTGAAGATCTCCTTTCACCCACATTTTGGATGCCATCAACTGAACTGGTGGAAGCGGGGAGGATAGAGATCTTTTTTTAAGAAGGATATACATCTGATAGAATCCAAATGTGGATGTTGATCTTTTTTTGCCAGTGAAGACAGAAGACAAGTGCTATCAGAGCTGCTCTGTTTGTTGTCCTCCATCTAGAAATGCATTCCATTTAGCTATCCAAAATCTCTGTCACTTTGTTTTTATCTCAGTCGTTATTTGTTATTTTAGTACGTGCTGCTTACCCACAATCTTCTGATATCCCCTGAAGGGTTTCTACATATGAGTTTATCTTTGAAACTGGTGATTCCCTAGAAGACATATTTCTCCAATGGTAAGAAGACCAAATGCCAATTGACTCAGGTTTTTTGTAGCATTCTGTTTTGTGGCAACTGTTTTGATTAAACATGAATTAAGAAATAGTGAGAGAGTCAATATTCTATCATGAGTCTTATTTTTGTCAGCAGGTTGGGTATGATCTGGGTTACAGTGTCTTTGTTTCAACCAACAGACCAACTGATTTTATACACATGGGAGGTTTGGGAACAATGCTCTATCCATACTCAGTTGTTTCCTGCCTATTAAGATATAGTTTCATTTGTGTGTATACAGAATATGTTGCCAAGTGCTCGTTACCCTGAGCGACTCACAATTCTCTTTTCAAAGAAAGTCGTCCTGATGCAGCTATGAGACTTTTAGCATCCTTGCAAGTCTTGGACCACTTTCTTTTATTGATCCTAAATTGTACCTTCCAAATTATTTTTTACTCTATACTCATATGCCAACTGAGTCACATTGATGTGACTGAGTATCAGAGTGTTGTTCAGTTAATTTGGAACATTTATCCATCACAGAATCATCCTATTTCTTCATCTTCTGTACGTAATGTTGGCATCGAAGCTATAATTATCTTCATGGTGGTTTACTTATTCATATGCATAATGAGTACTGAAAAGTGGCAGCCTGGGAGTCCCATAAGATAATATTTCCTGTTGCCTATAAATATGTGGTAACTCCTTTGCCTTGACAAGGAAACACTGAGCCATGCTTCTATATGTCTGCAGTTTCTTTATCTCTGGTATCATTTCTAGTGAGAATGCCAAATGTGGATATGAGTTCATTTTCTCTAATAAATGCAAGATGTTCCAAAAATCTTAGTTTAGTTGAATGCTTAAATAAATTTAAGTTTAATCTGCAGCTTAGTATGTTAAACTACACTAAGACTTTTGGGACATCTCTTTCATCAACCGATCCCCTGCTTATTGAGGAGTCCTCTCATTTAAAGAATGAATAGTTAAATTCTGTTGATTTTGAAGGAGCAATTCTCTGAATTCCCTTCACTTTCTTTATAATTTTATTATCTAATTTTTGGAAGGTATTCAGTCACCCCCAGAGGATAGTATAGGATGAGAAAGACTTATTATATGCAGAAATTTTGTCCTGCTCACTTGCATCAGGAAACATTTGACTTTTGGGTTGTGGTCTTTATTCAATGATTCAGAAGGAAACCATTTACTAGATGTGTGGTCCTGAGCATGACATTTAAATTCTCATTTCCTGAGCTATGAAACTGAAGTAATAATAGCATTATTTCAAAAGACTGTTGGTATGATCAGATGAGATATATGGAAAACACTTTGCAATCCTGAGGATGTAAGAAAAATTCTTATGAATCTGTTTCCTAATCTCTAAAATGGGGGTAGTAATACTTCATTGGATTGTTGAAAAATAAAGTTTTATAAACCTTAAAGTTCCATTATTAATCATTATCCAGGAGCTATTATTATTATCATTATTATTATTATTATTATTACATTAGAAATTGGAGGAGTCACTCCCCTGATTCCCACACTGCTCACTGCTATTCCCTTTTTGACTGCATCCAGAGGGTGCCATCAACTGAACTGGTGGGAGGGGGAAGAATTTTCCTTCCCACTCTCTCTTTTACCTCAGCTCTGAGAAATGGACCTGGGAGTGTGTGTGCTTCTCTTCTTTATTATTTGTCTTCTCAGTCTTTTTCAGAACCAGAACCAGAGATGATTATCTGTGGCATCTCCACCACCAACTTGGAGCCAGATTTGCAGATGCCATGGAAAATGCCAGGGCTGCCATGGAAGCCCTGAGAAGCCAGGGTGCCTGTTACTTGATCCTGGGAGTATTTTGGACTTAGAACCAAGTTAAGCTAGGAACCTAATTCTTTTTCCCCTCCCCAGAGACTGAGATGGAAAAGTTACCCTGGAGGGGAGGAAAAAAAAACCAAACCTGCAAAAAACAGGGTAGGACTGACACCTAGTGGTCGTACCTGGGAATAATGAGTAAAAAGTCCAGGTCCATCCTTCCAGCCCACTCCATTTTCAATAATGCTAAATGATGATAACTAACATTTATATATCTCTTTAAAGTCTTCAAAAATTATAGACATATATACATAAATACACATATTGCACATATGTAGATATCTACATGTTTGTATATGGGCATATACACATAATTGTGTGTCTATATATATATTTATGATTGATTTTTTTTTACCCTCTGTGAGGTAAGTGCTATTACTATTTCCATGTTATAGATGAGGAAACTGAGGCAGAGAGTGATATTGCTAGATAAACAGATAAATGGATGTATGAATGACTAGATGGATGAGAGATGAAGTTGTGGAGAGAGGGATTGATAGAGAAATAGGGAAGGAAAATGAATAATAGAGGGGGAAAAGAGAATAAAAGGAATAGACAAATGAATTAGATTATTTATTGATCACTTACTATATTTAAAACATTTGCCAAGCACTGAGAGTACAAAAAAAATACAATTTTTACTCTTGAGAAGATAAGTTTTTTCTTTCTTTTTTTTTCAAGGTTTTTGCGAGGCAAATGAGGTTAAGTGGCTTGCCCAAGGCCACACAGCTAGGTAATTACTAAGTGTCTGAGACTGGATTTGAACCCAGGTACTCCTGACTCCAAGGCTGGTGCTTTATCCACTACGCCACCTAGCGGCCCCTAAGATAACTTTCTAATAGAAGACAAAATATAAAGGAAAGCAGGGAAGAGGAGAGGGAAGAAGGGTACCCTTGCAGGGCAAGGCAGTCAGTGTGGAGATGAAGCAGTGAATTGCTAATTGATTTATGAAATTATGAAATTGGGGCAAGCATGCTAATTGTTTTGGTACTCACCAGAAAAGACTACTATAAAAGTAGGAACAGATTTTCAATCAAACTTTAATAAGAGACAGAGGGTTCAGGGGGGATAGATACAGAAAATATAAGAGAGAAATGGTAAAAAGGGTACAAAGACAAACATAGAGGGGATGGGGAGGAGGGGGTGGAGGATTAGTTGTGAACGTTCAACAGCATGGAAGAGGGAAGAGTTTGAAGTCTCATTTTTATAGGTTTTTGGGGGAATGGGGACTCTCCCCTATGCCTCCTTGGGATTAGTTTATTAACATAGCCAAGTCATCTCAACAAGCTCAGTAAAACTTTAAAGTTGACATATCCACATCATTCCAAAGTTAGCAGCACCATTTAGGTTCTACTAGTCTTAACTGTAGATTTCTAGAATTTATTGGAGATTTATATATCATAGGATCAAAGTATCCTGACAGCCAGTTCTCACAGATTTAGCACATGCTACCAGGATGTGACTTATGGTTAATATATGTTAGCACTTTGCAAAGTATGGGCCTTTGATTTGGGGGATGGTTTATGTATGAATTCTAGGTTTCTCTTTATAATCCTACTTCCTGCTGCTGCCTTTTTACCAGCTGCTTAAAAACTTACTCTGCTGAGAAGGTGTAGGCTGGGATTTGTCAAGGGGACCAGAGCAAGATACATTATTTTTTTGTTAACACAAACCATTCAGAGGGTGAACTGGAAGGAATGAGAGCAGTGTGGCTGGGCTTCCTCAGGATATGAAAGACTTACTGATCATCAAGTTAGCATTGTCCCCAGGGGCCCAGCAAGTGGAGTAAATTGGAAATTAAGGGTTCATAAAGACAGTGTGTGAGGTAGCATTTGAAGACTTTCTGCTTCCAAATCCAGTAGTCTGTCCACAGGACCAATGAGGCCCATCTCTAATGATGCACATCTCACAGCTCTCTGTCTCCTGGGCCAGCTCTTGATTCTGGAAGGAAGAGGGATTCACAGAACCACGGTAGTTTCAAGATTACTGATCAGTACACCGGATTGTAAGCTCCTTAAGGACAGGGACTTTCAATCACTTCTTTTGGTATCACTAGCATTTGGCATAGTATCAGTTAGCACAGGTGTCTCATGTTTATTGATTGATTGATACAACTTGCTCACCTGACAAAAACCAAGTGACTTGGCCAAGGTCACCCATCTATCTCTCAATTCTTCCTCCAAGGCTGCTTCCATGAACATCCTACCAGCTGTGAATGGAACTCAGGACTCCTGTTTCCTACCATAGAGCTTTGGCTAACAGCTTGATATCAATGGCCACCTCTCTCACTAAGCCCTCCTTAGGATGCCATCTGTAGAAGGGATTGTAGAAAGTAGTTTTGACTTGGGCTGAGCAAAAACAGAGTAAGCATGGTCTTGATTTAAAAGACTGAATAACATTGTCCTTTTCCTTCCCCCAGAACTCCATACCACTACTATAGGGATACACCTCCTTCAGAAAACACTGCTTGTTTGAATGAATTTACTGTATACTAAAGATACTTCTGGCTTCTTGGACTTGGTCAGAGTTTTGAGGTTTCCTGTATATTGCCTCTCCTCTCCATTATACTATATTCTAGAAGGGTTTGCCTCCTAGTTCTCTGTCTTTTTTCAAAGTACCTAGCACAAGGCTCTGCCCACAGGAAGAGGGAAGGGTGAAATTAGCTCTCCTTTCTCACTGCCTACTCCCCTCCCCCCAGTATGTGCAAGAGCAAGAAACAGCAAAGGGGAAGAGAATGGTTCCAGAAACTTGATATCTGGGGTTATAGTTTCCAGGAAATCATGGTCTCAGATCTATAGACTCTATGTCACAACTCAACTCAGGAAACATGGCTGGACCGCTGGAGGGATTACTTTTACTGTCTGGTCATCTCCTTCTGGGAGTCCTCTTTGAATGATAAAAGTATTGTTCTGTTACTTCAGTTGCCTTCAGCTCTTCATGATCCCATTTGAGGTTTTCTTGGCAAAGATAGTAGACTGGTTTGCCATTTCCTTCTCCAGCTCATTTTAAAGATGATAAAAGTATAATACAAGTGTATTTTTCTAGAAATGTTTATGTGTGTAAGGGTTCTTTTTAGTTACTTAGCATTTTATATTGATTTTTTTAAAAATTTAATAATGATAATTTTTTCACAAAAGTGATGATGACCTTATGGTGCTTTTATGTTTACAAGGCCTTTATCATACACAATCACTTTCCTTCCGTTTTCACAGAATCATTTAACACCCCACAATGACCCAATGAACGAGGTATGTCATTAAATATGAGAAAGTTGAAAGTGGAGAAGTGATATGGGTTTGCTCATGAAATTACGCCAATATTTCCATGTCTTCTGTCAGTTTAGATGTCTCAGGGCTTGGCTGTTGAGAGGTCAGGGGACTAGAGTCCAAACAAAGTAGGGAAACAATCCCTTCCTCAGGCCCACCCACCCCAAAGAGGCTCTGTAACTCAGCCAGTTAGCGGTGATACTCCAATGGACAACTCCAAACCTGACCCACATTTCAGACAGTGTATTTATCAGAACATTCATTCCTGCTGGTGCCTGATTCTCAACACGCCTCAAATCAAACGAATGCATCATTTTCCTTAATCTGGCTCCCACTCCTGACTGCTCCCCACATCAACAATCAACTAGTATATATTCAATGTCTACAATGGACCTGTCCCTGTGTTGAGTACTGAAGAAAACAGCTGCTATGGAAAGGTTCATAATCTAATGGAAGAGGAAAAAATTAAATATGCACAAACAATATATACTGGATAAGTTGGGGGATAAACAAGGGCTCTATCATTCTTCCAATTAGGGAGTTCTTCCATTCTCCCAATTAGGCAGGAGGCAAACTTCAGACTCCTTTCACTCCCATCTCCACACTCCTTTCACTCCTGTCCTTAAGGAGCTTACAGTCTGGTGTACTGATCAGTCACAAAGTACAAAGTCCATTTTTCTTCAATGTCTCTTTCACCTCTACTGTTTTCTCTTATAAGACATCCTCCTTCCCCAGTCCTGCCTACTCCCAAGCTTGACCCTTATTGTCATTGTCTCATCATAAATGAAGGATCTACTGAGCAGGTCCCTAAAAATTTCACTATCTGAGAGGCTCCATCATCCTCAGGGGAATTGCCTTCCCACCCTCCCAAGAACAAGGGATCTCCTACTCATTAGAAAAACAAATTGAGGGGCTTCCTCCCAGCAAGGTTCTCCTAACTGAGAACCAAGATACCTAAATGGGAGATTATATTTAAAATTAAACATCATCTTGAAGATTTCATCTATAATATTCACATATGGATTTCTTGCCCAATGGTTTTGATGTAAGGGAGACAGAGCAGAGGAAAAATAACCTTCACTACTCACCAAGAAGATGCTCCTGTGGAGCCTATGTTAGGATGGAGGTGGCAGGGAAGGTAGGGGGAAGGGAGAGGTATTAAGGTAAAACTCATTCATTTCTTCCTCCTAGTTAATAATAGGCTCTTTTGTTTTTATAAGGCAATGGAATTAGGTGACTTGCCCAAGGTCACACAGCTAGTTAATTATTAAGTACCTGCGGGCACATCTGAACTCAAGTCCTCCTGACTCTAGGGCAGATGCTCTATTCCCTGTGCCATCAAGCTAGTCAATAATAGCCTCTTATGTCCAGTAGAGAGGAAGCATGGTAAAGGGATCCCTCAAGAGCTAGCAACATTTGGGGTCAAGATTATCAACACATACTGGCTGGTGATCCTGGATGTGTTAGTAATCTCTCAGTGCACCCAGGCAAACATGTAAAACTTTAAGTTGCATAATTCTACATTGATGGAAGAAAATTCCACAGTAAGAGTTCCGCACAAAGATAAAATCACAGGTTTTCAAAAACAAGTCTCCACAAAATTTATGTTTTCCAAAGCATTTACACAGAAATCATCACAATGGGTCACATGATCATTGAGTACCAAGAGCTATAAAGGACTCAAAAAATTATGTAGTTCAATATCATCCCCCCCTTTTTTTTTTAACAAGGCAATGGGGTTAAGTGACTTGCTCAAGGCCACATAGCTAGGTAATTATTAATTATTAAGTCTGAGGCCAGCTATGAACTCAGGTCCTCCTGATTCCAGGGTCAGTGTGGTATCCATTGTGCCACCTAGCTGCCCCCAAATCATCTTTTTTTACAGATGGATAAACTGAGGACCAGAGAAGGAAAATGTCATGTCCAAGATCACATAAATCTAAGATTAAAACTGAATACTCCTGAATCCTTTTTCATCCACAATATAGTATATCCTCTCAGCATTTATGAGGTATACTATTATTTCCCTTTATCAGATTAGGAAACTGAAGCTCAGAGAGTTGCTGTGACTTACCTAGGTAACACAGTAAATTGGTGACAGGATCAAGGCTTCAGATCTACCTCCTAATCCTGGGCTCTTTCCCACTTTATTACCATGACTGTCCCCAAATTCACCCTCCAACTCAGTCTTCTCATCCTGTCCCAAAGGAAGGTGTTCTTTGAAGGAAATTAAATGCCTCTGATAGTGGCTTTTATCTCTTTTCTAATAGGAAAAACCAAGGACAAGAATTAGTTCTCTGAGTGCAGGCTCAGGATCCTGACAAAATCCTGGCTCCCGGGGAGGTTAAGAGTACTAGGCATGGAAGGGTGTCTCCTTATGTCCCCAGACATGCCATATCCTCCTCTATGCCACCCTCTTGGTGACTTGTGCTATGTGGAGAGAATGGACTGGAGAAGTGGGTGAGAGAAGAAGGCTGAGGAGATCTGATAGGAAAATCTTGGCTCTGGAGCCCAATCCGTGTCATCTGTGAAGAGGTGGAGGTCTCAGCCTCCAAATCAGCATGTCGTTTCTGAGCACAAAACCACAGGAAAAGGAAGAAACCTGTAGGCAAAAACATGGCATTTCATTCGAATAATAAGATAAGTAATCTTGACTCTATAATCACAGATACCTTTGTGGGAGGATCTAGCCATTCCCCAGGTTCCTTGGCCATGCACAATCTCTATCTCATGAAAGGGATTAGATGATAGTAGAATAAGGGGGCAGCTAGGTGACACAGGGGATAGAACACTGGCCCTAGAGTCAGGAGAACCTGAGTTCAAATCTGGCCTCAGACACTCAATAATTACCTAGCTGTGTGTGACCTTGAGCAAGTCATTTAACCCCATTGCCTTGCAAAAACAAAAAAAAAGATGGTAGAGTATTTATTTAGAGAAGACCATAGATGGATCCAATTTTCCTAATAGGGGAGTCAATGAAATTTTGACTAGTTTATGCAACTTTTGATCAGCAAAGCTGAGCAAATTCCAAGGATCTAGGGCTAATGAGTTGTTCTAGAAGAGGCCAAGACACATGGAACAAGAGTCATCTTTCTAGAGAATGGTGGCAAGATGAAGGCCAAATATGAGAGTTGCTGATATGTGCTCCACCCTCAAAGCAGCTTTATGGGATTTAAAACTGGAATTAGGATTAGAATCTATAGGACTCTGGATCTAGAGTTGGAAGGAGCCTGAGAAGCCATCTCATTCAAACTACTCCATTTTATGGAGGAGGAAAGTGACTTGTTCAAAGTCACACAGATAGTGAGCGACCAGCAGGAGGAAATAATAAGCACTATACCCAAGTCATAGGAGGTGTCCCTGACTCCATTCCACCGCTCCCTAGTTGGAAAATGCTCACAGATTCCCTCAGACCTTCTAATCCTCCCTCTGATCACCCAATAGGAACTGAGAAAGAGACGAGGAAATAGTTCTGAGGTCACTGTCTCTCCCACTATTACTCTTGACCTTCCTGTCCTTCCCTTACTCAAGGTCAAGAAAGGGGACAACTGACCATATAAGGAGTTGAAGAAGGTGAAGAAGAAGAGCTGAAGCAGTAAGAAGGGAGGGAAGGAGAAGAAAGCCAGGTTCCAGGTGATCCCCAGTAGTAAAGTCAAGCCCAGGACAGTGGTGATGTCCCGGCAGGGTTGTGATTTCCACTTTTTCTCCTGAGAGTGGAGGCCATAGAATATCTTTACTGTCCATACAAGGATGACGAGGTTGAAGAAGGATGTGACACCTGTATAGCCCATGACAAAGATTTGGTGGATTTTCATTGATTTGATCCAGCACCTATGAAGGAAGCAAGGGAAAGTTTCCAAAAACCCTATCTGAGACAGGAAAGGAAACCAGAAACCATGGTTCCCAAATACACTCCCCTGGAACTTGGGGCCCACCAGGACTCAAGACTCTTAGATACTCACATGGAAACATTCTGGGAGTTGGTGTCATTCTCCAGGATGGTTTTTATTTGGATTTCATAGTGCCCATAGGTAGAGCTATTCGAAAGGAGAAGGAGCAGTACAATGAAGGCAGGAAACCCTGTTGGGGCAGGATGGCATCAGAGAGGGGAGACTTTGGTATAACCATAGTAGTCAGAGCAATAGAGTCAGTGAAGAGGACCTATTGGATGCCCTGGGACAGATCCTCAACTTTTCCTGGGGAGGATAATAGATGTGACTGCCTTCTAAACCCTGGTATTCACTACCCATAGACAGGTGGTACAGTGAAAAGATTACTGGACCAGGAGTCAGGAAAACCTGGTGTCAGACACAAGTTGTGTGGCCCTGGGCAAGTCATTCAACCTTTCTCGTTTCCTCAAATTTAACATGGGGATAATAAAATCTCTCAAGATAGTTGTGAGGATTAAATGAGATAATGTGTAAATGAAATAATGTGTACAGTGCTTACTATAGTCCCTTAATAAATGCTTATTCTATTCCACACTGGATTCCAACCACCTCTTGCAACACATACACACATGAGCTGTTAATCTGTTTCTTGAGGTCTCTAATGATATCCCCTTCCTAGAAGTGTAATCAATCAGTAGTCATGCCAGTCACCCCCCAGTTGCTCAAAGGCTTCAAGAGAAGTTCATTTCCTGGTCACTATTCCAGGAGGGGTCCCAGGCATGATTTCCTTCATTCATGGCTCAACTCTCTGGAACCCTTCTCCTCCTTACCAGTCACCCTGCCCCTGAATGGATACCTTTCCCTCTTTCAGTTATCCTTCATGCATTGACTTCCTCCATGAGATCGCAAAGTACTAAAAGTAGGAATTCTCTCATTTACATTTTTAGGGCTTATCACATATACATTTTAGCGCTTAGCACACAGACATAAATATCTGGTCTCTCTGCCCCTCTCTCTTTCTCTCTAGTCCATCCTACTAACAGAGTTTTTGTCTCTGCTTCCTTCCTTTATATCACCTATCCATTCATCCATTAATCCACCCATTCTTCTATTTGGGTTCTACTTTCCTATTATAGATTCATCTATTCACAAAAAATCCATCTCTCCATCTATCATCTATGTATCTATCACCTGCCTAGCCATTCATCCATCTATCCACTCTTTTCTATTCTTTTATCTATCTACCCTCCTACCTATTCATTTACCATCTATCTCTTTATCTACTATCCATGTAGTCATTCTCCTTTATCTATGTCTGTCTATCTTTCTACTACCTATCTATCATCTATCTATCTGTCTATCATCTATCTATCTATCATCTATCTATCTATCTATCTATCTATCTATCTATCTATCTATCTATCTATCTATCTATCTGTCTATCATCTATCTATCATCTATCTATCTATCTATCTATCTATCTATCATCTATCTATCATTATGTATCTCTATCTTACTCTTCTGCCATTGATTGTACTATTGTATTATTGAGGAAGTGATTATGGTAATGGAAGAATAATAAAGGGGCAGAGGGCCTGGATAGAGTGAAAAAGAGATCAAAGAGTGATAGAATGAGGGAGGATTTGTACTCACCCCAACCTAGGGCAGAGAGCTTAAGGATATATCTCTGGATGTAGATGTTATAGACCCGAACAAAGAGCAGGTAGAGGTTGAAGCCTTCAATGGCCATCCAGGTAAGGCAGCTGAGCAGGGCATAGTGAAGCAGGGCACCTATGGCCACACACCCCACTGGCTGCAAAGTTAAGGAAGGACTGAGAAGGAAGGTGACATTCAAGAATATGACAGATACTTGTAAGTTCATGTGGATAGAGGTGGTGGAATCACTCTTCTTCCTGGAATGAGATGTAGGTGACTACTGTAAATCGAGGTCAAATAATCCATCCCCAACAAGGATGGAGGGAACTTGAATGAGCACTGGAGGGGATTAGATCCACAAAGTCCCCCACCTTTCCCCATACCATGAAGTATCAACAAGACCCAACTAATCACCAAGCCTTCTAGGCCCAGCAATCTTGCATCTTAAAAACTCCTGCTATCTATCATTACTAGAATTTGTCTGTGAGAAATACAGATTAGTCTACTTTTTGTTTCATCTTGACACCATTTTTCACCAGAGCAGGGCAGGGACAGTAAGACTTAATTCTTATTGGGAACAACTCTTGGGTCTTGTCTTTTCTTGGAGATCCCCTTCCCAATAGATGCTATTGCATGTGCTACTTCTAACATACATAAGAGTACTGAGATTTCTCTCATATTGGAAAGTCAGGGAACAGGAAACCGGCTAAGGTAAGAAGAGAGAGAGAATTCTGTGCTTCTTGCTTCAGTATTTCAATCTACAGGGAAAATGGTTGAGAAACTGGGGAGATGTTTTACCTGGGGGGGCTCTAGGATCTCCATATTGAAGGTCCTAGGGAAGTGTCCAAGGATTCTTTTGAGATAATGAAGGGAATAAATTAGAATGGGACAATTTATCTCAAATTCTGTCCAAATGTGGACAGAATCTCAGACCGTGGACCTTTCTCACACTGGAGAAATACAAATAGGATAAATGCCCTTCCCAACCCATACTATTAACTCAGTTCATGCCTTGTGATTCCATAGTCTTTCCCTGGGAGCAAATTAAAAGGAAGACATAAAGCAGAGAGATCAGGGTAGGAACTTTTTTTTTTGATGAAGAGGGAAGAGAGATAGAAATCTGATGAAATGAGAATTGAATGAAATGACATGGAAATCATAACCCTAGGGAACCTGCCTCTGGCTACACAGAGTACCTGGAATAGAAATGCAGTAGGATGGTGAGCAGTGAAGCCACAACAGACAAGCTACAGCCCACAATGGAAATGTAGGTGAGTGGGGCCAGTAACTCCCTACTAATCTTGACCGATGAGAGTTTCTGAAAGAGAGGAAATGAGAAAAAGGAGGATAATTGAATGAAATCCAGACTTTCAAAATAGATGAAGTGACTACTCTGGAGAAGTCTTTCTTTTCTGGGACCAGAGAGAATGGGTGAGGTCAACTTACCATGGTCTGCTCACTTACCATGAGGACAGCAAAGTAAGTGAGGTGATTACAGTGACATAGGACCTGATCTGGGAATACCCGGATGGTCTTGCAGCCTTCAGTGCTCCAGGCCCCCCAACTGGTTTTTCCTGGGTCAAGAAGAGATATAGATGTGTCCAGGATATGAGAAACCATTCAATTCTCAATTCAATTCAACAAACATGTTAGGTACCAAGGATCACTGACTATCAGTTATCCAGGTTCGGGAGTGGAGGGAGGGGAGCAGAGTGGTTTAGCCAATGTAAATATGACACCATAGATTCTTGATTTTAGTGTTCGAAAGGACCTTGGATACAATCTAGTCCAATTCCTTTCTTCTACAGTAGAAAATCAATGCTCAGAGATGTTTAGCATTTTTTTCAATGTCACATAGCTAGAAACACCAAAGTTGAGATTCTTCTTCTGACTCCCATTCCAGTTCTGCCCAAACTAGTCTTTACCTTCACCAGCCCCTCCCTTCAATCAATGTAAACCTGAAGAAGCAAGGCTAGGTTTAAAACAGGTCTGAATATGTCAGAATTAAGAAGGCTTTTTGTAATAAAGATAAAATGAAGTCAAATGGTTGATGGTTAAAGAAGATGTGAATCATGAATATAATGGAATATTACTGTTCCTGGGATAAAGCCATAAAGATACAGAATAGCAAGGACTTATATGAACTGATAAGAAGTGAAGTAATCAGAGTCATGAAACCAATCTATATATGCCTATAATAATGTAAATGGAAAAAACGCCAAGCACCAAAATCTTGAAAATTAATGTTGCTAAATTATGAACAGCAAACAACCCCAAAGAAGATATATATGAGGTGATACTGTCCCCAACAATAGTATCTATCTGTGGGGGGTGGGGGAGAGAATGACGTCCATGGGTGCTACATAAAACACTGTACTTTTTTCATATGTTGTTGTTTTTACTTCTTTATTCCTCCTTCTTTGCTTTCTTACCAAAAGAAAAATCTAATAAGAAATGGTTCTCCAGAAGGGGGAGGAATATGGGAGGAATCTGAATGATGGGAAAAAACAACCTTCAAAAGACATCAATAATACCTATTTTGACAAACAAAAAGCTCAGAGATAGGAGGTTTAAAAAGAGTAAAAAAAACCCACACCAATAGACTTCCTTTCACTACAACCAATACAAGTGCCAAGCTGACTTTCTCACATCTTTAAATAGATTTGAATAATGAAAAACTATTTCCAGCAGTTATAGGTAGCTATGGTTTCCCCCCTCCCCAGAACCACAACACTGTGCAGCCTTGTTCAACCAGTTGTTCATCCTTTGCTGACATCTTCAGCCTCTAATAAACCCCTTAGGATTTTGTCCTTTGTTGAAATTCACCTGCTCCTTCCTTCCAGAAGACACACGTCAAATTATATCTGTCCTGTGTGGGAGGAAAGAAAAGATCAAGTGAGAAGGTCCTGATCAGTTGTCAAAGTCAATGTTAAGGATGAAAAGACTTTCATTTCTCCCCTAACTGAGCTGGATCTGAACTAAGTCTTTGTCTTGAGAGAGAGAGCTCCTTTTATCTACAGAGCTGGACAAATTCCCACATTGTCAAAACCTTGGTTAGAATGTTCTGGGATTAATATAAGCAGGGAAGGTATATTCTATGTAATGTCACAGGAAACCAAGAAGGGAGGAAACATGGAAGCTAGTACCCCTCCATCCATCTCTTAGATATCATCACATCTAAATTCTTCATTCTACAAATGAGGAAACTGAGGTCAAGAGGCTAAAAACCTCCCTATGACCACACAGCTAATAAGTAATAGAAGCAACTTTCAAACTTGAGTGCCCGTCTACAAATTGAGTTCTCTTTAACCATAGAATGTTAAAACTAGAAGAGATCTCAGGGATCAAACATGCTGACTCCCTTATTAGACATGAGAGGAAACTGAGGCCCATAGAAAGGAAATATCTTACCCAAGGTCACATGGTAAATTAGTGGAAGAGTTGGAACAATAGATCTTCTATATTTTCTCATAGAAGGTTCTTCCAATCCCAACTGTTGGTGAGTCCGAGCTACCCACTGGGACCCAAGATTTCTAAGACTGTAAGATACTTTACTTTCTAAAAGTTCTAAGCACTGTCTCAAACCTCACTCCTTTGACTAGCCCCAGACATTGAACAAATATCGAAGGAGTCTTGACTAGCTAAGTTATTTGGGGGGAATGTGACATTATCAAAATGCAGTGGTTTGAAAATAGTTCCAAATATTTTGGTTTTGTAGCAGCAGCTTTCAGAATAGTATGTGTCTATATGTGTGTTTGAGTGTGGATGTGTGGTTCCCCTCTGCTTACCAGGCTTTGATTGTACCAAAATCTGATGTTTATATTCTGCCTCAAACTGGACACATTGTGGTTCACCAAACTGGCTCCTAAGATGTTATTGTTGAGCAGAAGACTTCCATTATCATCCTGCAAAGAAGAGGAAAGACGCAATAGGCAGGAGCAGTGTTCCAGAACCTGCCATTCAAACATGGAAATACGAAATTCCCCACCTGCTTGTCTTCGGGTCAGTTGTTTTCTCCACAAAGCCCCACTTCTCACCCAGGGGATGGGTTAGATAGTGGTTGGGTTTGGGGCTTTCTTTTCTCCTTGATAGGGTCCTCAAGTGCAGTATGGAATCAGGGGAAAGGAGGGTTGGTATAGGAAGGAGCAGAGAGGGCAAAGGCTGACCCACAAAAGATCAAGAATGACCCAAAATGGGACAGGGAGAGTGAGATTTCACACAGGAGAAGACACAGAGGGATCAAGCTGGCACAGAAGAGAAAGGAAGGGTGAGGTTTGTTGCAAAAGGGAATAGGAAAGATTTCCCCCTTTTACTACTATAATTCTTTCATATTAAATCATAGCTACTGGGGTCAAAGCTGGAAGGATAGAGGGAGAGGAATCCCAGACAAAAGGACAGTCCTGAGGAGACTGGGGTGATTCTTCCCACTTTGACTTCCCCAGGGGCTCTAACCTGGAAGAAATACTCCATTTCAAAGTAGGTACAGATCAATCGCAGCTCCTTGGAGCCCTTCCTTGCTTTGCAGGCTTTCTGAGTCAGCTCAGTGGGGAACTGCATGACATGCCTCCTGTGAGCCTAAGGGAGTCCAGAAGAGGTATGAGTATTGGCCAGGCCATTGCAGTAAAGATTTACTGTTTTTGAAGGGACCAACCAAAAATCCAGTCCCTTTAGTGAAACCAAAAGACACTGGAGAACCATTAGAAGAGGCACAGTATCCTTTGGATGAAATAATAAGACTGATGTTTCAGAGTTCAGTGAACCACACAGTAAATTAGACTTGGAACTCCAGAATGGCAAGACAGATGGTAAGGAGGTCTTTCTGTATTCCTCTGAACCAGTCCTGATCCATATAACTTTAGGATCTATAGATAATGAGTCTCCCATTGACTGATTCATCAACAAGTCAATATTATAAACTAAATAGCCTCTGTGGGCAGAGCTATCATTAAGCAAAATGTTAGTCTCCAGGAAGACATGAACCTGGTCAGTGAGAAACTTCTGCTGGGGACTTATATCCTATGACCTTGAGAAACTTTCAGTCTGGATGATGGTCTCATAGGGTCAAGAGATGCAAGGCATCTTAAAATCACCTCACTTCATAGATGAGAAAACTGAAGCTCAGAGAGGTAAGTAGTCACAAATAATACATAAATGGCTGAGCTGAGATTACAACTCAAATTTTCCCATTCCAAATCCAATGTTCTTTCCACCACACAATTCTTTTTCTCTTCATACCATTATATAACATTTCCCACTAAGGACTCAAAGCAGTTTCATATATCTAGATATCTATATTATATATATATATATATATATATATATATATAGTTTAAAAATTTATTAACAACTAGTATTTACATGGTACTTCAAGGTTTGCAAAATACTTTATATATGTTAATATATTTTATCTTCACAAATACCTGAAAGGTAGGTGCTATTATTATAACCATTTTACTAATGAGAAAACTGAGGCACAGAGAACTAAGTATAATAGAGTCATACAGATAATGAGTGTCTGAAAGAGGATTTAAATGTAGGTCTTAGATGTAGTCCACTACCTATCCAACATGATTTCAAACAGAAAGGAGGTCAGATCTATTGGAAGTTGGTCTCAGAATCTTAGTCAGAAGCAAAACTGTCAGGATGATGTCTATGGTATTCTAACCCCTCTCCACCAGCTGTCTGGGGAGGAGAATGTACAGAGTGTGGAAGGAGCTAATGAAGAAGATGCCATGGGGTGGCTAGGTGGTGCAGTGGATAGAGCACCAATCTTGGAGTCAGGAGTACCTGGGTTCAAATCCGGCCTCAGACACTTAATAACAATTACTTAGCTGTGTGGCCTTGGGTAAACCACTTAACCCCATTGCCTTGCAAAAAAAAACCAAAAAACTAAAAGCAAAAAAAAAAATGGAAGATGCCACTGACCTTCTCTAGGTTTACACTGTTGATGGTGAGCCCAGGGAAGTTACAGGTGAGCTTGAAGATGAGAGACTGAATTTTATTGGTCTGGAAAGTGGCAGTATCATCAGAGAAGTTGAACTCTTTCAGTTTAGCTTCCAATAAATGGATTGATCTGGGAAAGAAAGGGGAAGATTATCATGTAAATGGAAGAGAAAGAGAGGGGGCAGGAACCAGAGAGCCCTCAACAAGAGTGGGAAGGGGACAGGAGCCATGAATGAAATGGCTTTATTCACTGCACCATGTGGCTGACATGATTTTATGCAGAGAGGAGAGGCTGTGTCTATGGGTGTTTGGTTTCAGGAGCTCAGTCAGAAGCAAAGAATGTCTATGGAATCCTGATATTTTGACACTTCCTCACAAATTGTTAGGGAACCAAGCATTCACTTCTAAGCCCTAGATTGACCAGTCAGTGCCTAGATTATGAGATAAAGGGAATTTATTAGCCAAATTATTAGAGTAGTGTTGGACCTGGGCTGATAAGACCATTGCGTGTGGATTGTCTAAGGTTCCACCCATGGGGGGTTTTCTCCCCTAAGGGAAAGGGAATAATGGGAAAAGGTCCCTTCTCTCTGTAACTTTAAAAATAATACTTTCTATTCTGAACTGGAAACTACTGAAACAAAAGAATGAAAAAAAAATTGGGAAAGAAGGTGGGTGGGAGCTGACTAGGTGAACCCCAGGATTAAGATCAATGTCATGTCCCTTTCCCTCCCAAACAATTCATTTCTCAAATACTTTTATTACTGTTCCTGAGCAGATAGATCAGAGAACTGAGGTTCATAAAGGTGATGGAACTGGTATAAAAATAGTAAATCATTTCTCTATCACAGCAAGCATATGGGGAAAGAAAGGAAAGAATCAAGTGTTTATTAAACTTCTATTATGTATAGGCACCGTGCTAATCATTTTACAAATATCGCTTTTGATTTGCCATTATTTTAAAGGTGAAGAAACTGAAGCAGAAAGAGGTTAAATGACTTGTCCAAGATCACTAAGGTAGTAAGAATCTGGCACTGGATTTTAACTTCAGTCTTCCTGACTCCAAGCTCAGCTTTTTTCTCTACAGAAGAAGAAAGAAAGATCCAGAAGGGGGTAGGCAAATTGTTCAGGATTAAACCACCAACAATTTTCAGGACTAGGATTCTCAGAGCCCGATTGACCTGGCTTTATGTCCTTCACACTTTTCTCCACATCCAAGTGAGTCAGTCTATCTAGTGTGAGAAAAGAAATATGGTCTTGGAATATAAAGATCATAATTTGAATTCCAGGCCTGACTCTTTTATTAGCTGGGTGATACTAGATTAAGAACCAACATCCTTTCTCTGTGTTTTCATTTGATTATCCATAAAATGAAAATAATGTGATTTATTATTATCTGATGTGGTAGGTGTGAAGAAAATTTTGGGTAAACCTTAAAGCTCAATAGAAATGTCATGAACTAGACTGAGATCTCCTGACTCCCTATCTTAGGAATGTACCCCAAGAAAGAGAAGAAGTAGAAGAGAAATAGCTAGAAAGAGGAGAGGAAAAAGGGTTCTACCCAGCCCCACTTACCCTTGCTTATCTTGAATCCTCCGAGATCTGTTGCTATTTTCTAGACGCTTCATGTAATTCAACAGTTCTTTTTCTTGCTCTGTGATTGCAGGGGATCTAAGATTTGAATTTACCCTCCAGGTTTTCCCCATCTTTCCAGGGCTTAGAATGAACTGGACACTGATGAGAAAACTCATCTTTTTGTCTTTCTTGCTCCCATTCCCTGGTGTGGGTGACCTCTCCTTACATGCATCTAGGGCCTAGCCCTCTGTCCAGGTGCCTGAGGTACCCAAGCCTGCCCTCCCACTAACCTTCTAACTTTCCATGTCCCACAAAAATGTAAATGTATGTACACATGCTTATAGGTACTCACAGGGTCAGAAGATGACTTGGATCTCTTTCTCCAGCTCAGTGGATAAAATCGTAAGCCGGCTTACCTTGGGTAGCCCAGCTCCAATCAGTCAGAAGGCACAGGAACAAGAAGATGCACTTGGGGAGCATCATTGCTCCACGGTCCCTGTGTCACCACCTCACTTATAGACTTCCTGTTTGACTCACATGCCTTAAAGCTGAAAGGGATGTTAGACAACATTAAGACCCAACCTCTCATTTCACACAGGAGAAAACTGACCTACTACCAATTAGGGACATATGTGCTATTTTTTCTTGTTATCAAGTCCTCTTTCTATTTACTATTCAGAGAGCCACAGGATTTCAGAGAGGGAGAGAATGTCAAACCATTATTGATAAAGAATCCCCCCTAAAACATATCTGATGAGTTACCATCCACTCTTTGCTTTAGGCTCCTGAATGAGGGGAACCTACTGCCTTCAGAGGTAGACTATTCCCCCATTGGAAAGATCTAATTGCTAGGAAGATTTTCTGACTTCAAGCCCAAATATTTTTTGAAATGTTCACCCAGTACTTTTGGTTCTGCCTGCCTAGAGCAAACAGAAACAGTCAAATCCCCCATTCAAATGACAGTCTTTCAAATTCTTGAAGACAGGCATTATTTTTCCCCAAGTCTTCTTTTCTCCTGTCTAACCAATTCCATTTCTTTACACTAATTTTTGACTGGCATGAACTTAAGTCTCTCCCCACCCCCCACCCCCAAGCTGTCCTCCTCCAGATGCACTCCCACTTATCAATGTCCTTTCAAAACTATGGTGCTCAGATCTGAACATAGTTCCCCATATGGGTGATATGTCCAGAGTAGATTACTGCAGTCTGTGATTGCATTAGATTTGGGGGGGGGGCTGCCATCTTTCACTGTTGACTCATTTGAACTTGAAGTCTATTATACTCTCCTAGGTCTTTTCCAAAACAGTATATTGTCTAATCATACTTCTTTCATTTTGTCTTCCTTGGTATGAGGCAACTGTATTTTTGAAGACTATGATGATGTGGCACAAGTTCTAGAAGATTCTCCCATGCTGGAAAGGCTCCAAATAATTTTTCAGTGATCAGCAACTGGTTAAGAAGGTGCTCCTTACAATAAAACTGATCATATTCTTTGAACCAGCAATACCAGAACTAGGCTTATATCCAGAAGAAATCATAAAAAAACAGGAAAAGTTCCACATGTTCCAAAATATTCACAATATCTCTTTTTGTAGTGGCAGAGAACTGAAAATTAAGGGGATGCCCATCAATTGGGGAATGGCTATACAAGTTATGGTACATGAATACTATGAAATACTATTGTTCTATAAAAAAACCAAGAATGAGGGGCAGCTAGGTGGTGCAGTGGATACAGCACTGGCCCTGGAGTCAGGAGTACCTGAGTTCAAATCCAACCTCAGATACTTAATAATTACCTAGCTGTGTGGCCTTGGGCAAGCCACTTCACCCTATTTGACTTGCAAAAACCTAAGAACAAAAACAAAAATCAAGAATGGTCAGACTCTAGAGAAATATGGTATGAATTATAGAATCTGATGCTGAGTAAAGGAATCAGAACCAAGAGAAAATTGTACACATCAACAACAGCACTGCGAGTTTAACAACCTTGATGGATGCAGTTCCTCTCAGCAATTCCGAGAGCTAGGACAACCCTAGGAGACTGGCTATGGATAATACTGTCACCCTCGAGGAAGAAAAACAAAACAAAACAAAACCCCAAATCCTATGGAATCTGAATGAACACCACTTTAACTTTTTAAACAATTTTTTCTTATGTATTTCTTTTCCATCTCATGGTTTTCTTTCTTTTCCCTTGAGCCTATTCCCTCATTCCAAAAATGACTAACCTGCAAACATGTTAAACTTAGTGGGTATGTACAATATTTATCTGACTGTTCACCACAGAGGGGAGAGGGCAGGAAGGGAGGGTGGAAGGAAATTTTGTAACTTAAAAATATGCATGTGCATGTGGATGAATGTTGGAAAACTTTCATGACATGTAATAATAAAAATAAAATATCAATTTAAAAATAAGAAAAGAAAATCAAAGGGAAAAATAGGTAGGTGCTCCTTTCCTCTAATGGACTTCAGAAAAAGTGAAAACAGTCTTTGGTGGGGTGAGAGAGAGATGGAGTGGAGATCCTTCCTGGAAGTCTGTGCCTTCCTGTGGATACATGCCTCTCTAATCCAGAGTTTGTCTTTTTCTTAAAGTTTCCTGCCTTCTCAAATTTCCCCAAGGTTAAGAGTTCCCAGGAGAGGAGAGAAGGTAGGATAGGATAGGAATAAGGACCAAGTTGTAAGTGTGGTGGTCTTCTCTGTTAGGGGAGAGAAAAGGAGATTCCTTAGGGGATCCTAGGTCTTCTGAAATAGGGACTGGGCCACCCTGGAAATATATAATGTTTCCTAGGCATAGGAGTTCTCATATCTAATTTCCCCTGGAGGGTTTGCTGATTCAAGGAGACATTTCAGGAAGGACAAAAAAGTAGAGGAAATCCTGTTCCTAAGTCCCCAATTCCAGTAAATTTTTCTTCCTCTGAAACCTTTACCACCCCCAAATGCTTAAATTTTCTCCAGGAGAAGTAAAGTGGATGGTACAGTGAACTTGGGGTTAGGGTATACCTAAAAGTAATGAAGGGTCCCCTTCTCTGCTTACGTGTTTATCTTGAGTCTTGAGATCACCAATTATTGATTGCTGTTATAGAAGGACTGGTGCCTTTGCCTCCTATGAAAGAAGTTAGATTTCAATATCTCAATTACAACTGGGGCACAGAAATACTAGGTTAAGACCAGGGGCATGCTCTTACACTAACCCTAGGGTTCTGTTTATTTTTATGCAAAATGCTGAATAAGATAGACTCCAAGTGTACTCCAGTTTAACCTACCTGTGAGTCTAAAAGAAGTAGACTTCTTTGATTGCTAGTTCATTCTCACCTTCAGGAAGAGTTGAATGAATGACATGAACAAATCACATTTCCTTTCTGGGCTATACCTCTGTAAAATCTAGGAGTTGGATTGATAAGAGGATCCCTAAGTTTTCTGAAGTTATGGGAGGCAGCAGCAGGGAGATGGCTTTAAGCCTTCCTTTATGCCAAAGGCATTTAGTTTAAATGATGTTACTGTCACAGTAACAAGGTGGTCAAAGGAACCTAGAAACTCAGCAAGCAAAAATTCAGTCTCCTTGCTAAATAAACAAGCAAATGAATCATCTTGATTTATGATAAAATTCATTGCAAAACAGTATGATTCAGGAGGACAAAAGATTCCTAGCAATTATTCCCTCAAAAAATTGCAAAACAGAAACACAAACCCACAAAGGATAAAATAATCTTGATATAAAAACCAACTAAACCATTAAAAATAATGTTTGCCCTTCATTTTCAAGAAGACCACAACATCAGAGAGGTGAAACCATGGCAAGCACATGATTTGAGTGAGGAGGTGCTAAATCACCAACCTCACTTTCTCCTCCAGAGCCATCTTCAGATATGAATCAGGACGATTGGTGATAGCTCTGGTTGTGAGACAGTCAAGGTTAAGTGACTTGCCAAGGTCACACAACTAGTAAAGAGTCAAATGTCTAAGGCTGGATTTGAATTTTTGTCCTCCTGATACCAAAGCCAATGCTCTATCTACTGCACCATGTAACTGCTCCTGAAAGCAACCAAACCAGATCTTTCATGGCAGCAGTCATCAGAAAAGACAACAAACAGGTGGAAAATGAAACGATTTTGCCAATTTATTTAATGTAAACTCATCACTAATCTTTGTTCTCTGTGAAGTGAGGTTGTACAACTGAATTTTAAATATCTATGTACTTAGAGAATATAGTTGTTCATGAAACTGGTGTACTTTTGAATTCAGTTAAACAAGCACAAAGTTAAAGGCATTGTTCTATGTTCTGAAAAACTGAGAAATAAAATAAGACAGTCCACAAAGAACTCAAATTTTAAGTAAATAAAAATCATTTTGAGGAGGAAGAGAATACTAACCACAAAATGGAAAGGGTTAGGGCAGGTTTCACCAGAGGAAATGGTACCAGAGATGAACACTGAAAGAAGATGAGGATTCTGAAAGACAGAAATGGGTAGGGAATACATTCCAGTCATTAGGGATGACTTGTGTACATGAATGGAGGTAGGAAATTACCAGTCGTAATGAAAGTGCATGAAAGGCAAGTAATGGGAAATAAGTCAGTCAAGAAGACTAGATTGGATGTGATATATGAAAAGCCTTGACTTGCCAGTCTAAATAATTTGTATTTTATACACGAGGGAACAGAGAATCATGGAAGGTTTTTGAGCAGGATAATGATACCTATGTCTGAGAAAACTTCTTTTGACAACTGTGTGGAGGATGCACTGAAGAGAGGAGAAAATGGGAGATTTTTCTCCCTCCTCATCTCCATTTCCTGACTTTGCTGACTTCCTTCAAATTCTTGTTAAAATTCTATATTCTTCAAAAAAACTTTCCTAATTCCCCCTTATTGCCTTCCCTATGTTAATTATATCCAGTTTATTTTGTATATATCTTAGTTGTTTGTACATAGTTGTTTGCCCCGTTAGAGCTCATTGAAAAGGACTGGTTTTTTCCCTTTTCTTTATATCCCCAATAATGCTTGTTGATTTCTTGATAAGCCTTAAAAACATTCTGAGAAGGGATCTATGTTTTACCAGACTACAAAAGAGGTTAAGAAGTCCTGTCGACTAATTTTCTATAGAATTGGCAAAGTCTCTCCGTTATTCAAATATCAGACATTGGAATTTATTAAGTAATGCTATGCTAAGCACACAGACCTTCCATGATTTTCTATTGCCTAATAAAAGTTCTAATTCCTTGCCTGGAATTCAGGTGCTACTCTATTTTGCCATAGTAGAGTCCCTTCTGGGCACTCTAGGTTCTAAGGAAATTTTCTTCTGCCCCTATACACAAATATACAATGAGTTCTCCTACCTCCTTAACACCTTTGTTCAAGCTCCCCACTCCTAGAATGAGCACACTCACTCACTCAATCAATAAACATATATTATGCACCTACTATGTATTCTAAAGGTATACAAAAAAAGACCTAAAAGCAGTCTTTGTGCTCAAAGATCTTATAATCTTATGGGGGGAAAATAAGCAAAAAAAAGTATACAAAGCAAGATATACATATATATATATATATATATGCATATATATAAATATATATATATATATATATGTATATATGAAATAGAACATAATTGAGGGGGAAGGCATTGGAATGAAGAGGAGTTGGGGAAGATTTCCTGTAGCAAGTGAGAGTTTAGTTGGGAATTGAGGGAGGGCAAGAGTTGAAGTAGAGAAGGGAGGACTTTCCAGGCATAGGGATCAGCCAGAGATAATCTAAGGTGAGCTGTCTTGTTCATGCAACAGTTGAGAGATCAGTTTCATTGAACAAAAGAGTACATTTTGGTCAGAAGACTGGAAAAGTAAGAGGCTGGGTTTGTAGAGCTTTGAATGTCAAATCAAACATTTTGTGTTTAGTCCTGGAAGCTATGGGAGCCTTTGGAGTTAATCAATGGAGGAAAGAGGGTGACTTGAGCTTTAAGAAAATCAGGGTTTTTTTTAGGTTTTTGCAAGGCAAACGGGGTTAAGGGGCTTGTCCAAGGCCACACAGCTAGGTAGTTATTAAGTGTCTGAGGCCGGATTTGAACTCAGGTACTCCTGACTCCAGGGCCAGTACACTATCTACTGTACCACCTAGGTGCCCCAAGACAATCACTTTTGTGATTAAATGGACAATGGATTGGAGTGGGGACAGATTGGGGCAAGCATATCCAATTGCAGGCTACAATGATCTAGCTGTGAGGTGATGAAGTCCTGCTATAGAGGAAAGGTAGTATTAGAAGAGAGAAGGGGGCTTATTCAAGAGATGTTGCAAGGGTGAAATCTGCAGGATTGAATAGGACAGGGGGGAGAGATGAGAGACAGTGGAGAGACTAGGCCTATTGTGAGCCTGAGGGACTGGGAGATTGATGTTGTCCTCTTTGATAAAAGAGAAGGTAGTTGGGGCGGCTAGATGGCATAGTGGATAAAGCACCGGCTCTGGAGTCAGGAAAACCTGGGTTCAAATCCGGTCTCAGACACTTAATAATTACCTAGCTGTGTGGCCTTGGGTAAGCCACTTAACCCCGTTTGCCTTGCAAACCTAAAAAAAAAAGAGAAGGTAGGAGGGAGACAGACTGGGGCTTGGGGAAAGATAATGATATCTGTTTAAGATATCTACTGAACATTCAGTCCAAGATGGCTGAAAGGCCATTAGAGATGTGAGATTGGAGGTTAGTAGAGAAGCTGGGGTGGGATAGGTAAATTTAAGAATCAGCATCAGTATAAACATGATAATTAATCCATGGCAATAATCAATTATAAAAGACTTAACAACTCTGATGAATACAATGATCCTTGACTATTCCAAAAGACTCATGATGAAAAATGCCATCTACCTCTATATAGAGAACTTGGAGATTCAGAATGCTACCAGAATCTTGAATGACTGGCAGTTATGAATAACATGAATCTCAAAGGAAAAGAGATTACTAAGAAATGAAGGAAGGGGGGAAACTCTAAAGGCCAATAGAAAGCGAGGAATATTCCAACTCCATACCTGAAATCAGTAAGCCAAGGAGAATGATAGTGCAGCCAATCAAAGAAAAGATGGCCAGGAATTGCGTTTCATTAAGAGCTTGTAGATGGAAGGTGTGGGAGAGGAAAAAATTTAAAATGAAGGAACATTTGTTGCCTAGAAAACATTTTGGAAGGTAGAATGGAAGGGTTGGAGTAAGGGGAAAACTTTGAGGTGGAAGGGTTGAGAGGGATGAGAATGAGGAACCAAATGATAGGAGGTGCTGAGCGAAATTTGAATGATGCCATACAGGAGTTCATGAATGAAATAGGATATGAAATCTATGACCAGGCATGAAAATTTCCATCACTAAGTGGAGAACAGACACAATAGGTGCAGAAAGGTCTGAAGTCAAAGGGTGGGTTATTCTTTTTTTGTACTGGAGCTTATTTGGGAGAATGGGCTGGCCCACATGTGGTGTGAGAGCAGAAAATCCCTCCTCCTCTTTGTCTTTAATAATCCCCTAAAGAGCAATTTAAATGTCATCTCTTCCAAGAATCCTTCTCTAATGCCCTCTTAGGTGAAAGCTTCCTTCTCTAACCTGGCATAGATTTTGTCTTATACCTCTTTGAAATATCATGTAAGATCATGCATTATTTTTCTGGGTTTCATCCCCTTCCAATAGATTGTAAAAAGTGATATATAGAACACCTGAATATTTGTAAAGCACGGTAAGCTTATTATAGCCTATTAATCATATGCTCATCATATTAGCATAAAGAATATATAATTATATTAGCATATACTACAAAAATAGATTTAGTATATTAATGTATAAATATTTTATATTTTATCTTAATATATGTTATATGTTTATAATATATTTGTAGATAATCTCATTTGATTCTCACAATAGCCCTGGGAGGGAAGTGTTATTGTTAGTCTCATATGTGACTTAGCCGGGGTTACATAGCTAGTGAGCATCTGGGGTAGGATTTGAAATCAAGGCTTTCTGATTGAAGTCCATCAGTCTATTCACTGTGTCACAGAGCAGCCTATCATTTAAATTTTGAGTGCACAGACTACTTTCTATGGACTTTCTCCACCCACAGCACAGCACTGTTCTTACAGTAAGTATTTCATAAATGCTCTTTCTTTTTTTTTTTTAGTTTGTTCATCTATTTTTTCTTTTAAATTTATTAATTTATTTTGAATTTTACAATTTCTCCTCTAATCCCACTTCCCTCCCCCTAACCCTAACCCTAACCCTGCAGAAGGCAGTCTGTTAGTCATTACATTGTTTCCATGGTATACAATGATTGAAGTTGAATGTGATGAGAGAGAAATCATATCCTTAAGGAAAAAAAATAAAATATAAGATAATAAGATAACGGTTTTTGAAAAATAAAGGTAACAGACTTTGGTCTTTGGTTAAACTCCACAATTCTTTCTCTGGAGACAAATGGTATTCTCCATCACATATACCCCAAAATTGTGCCTGATTGTTGCACTGATGAAATGAGCAAGTCCATTAAGGTTGATCATCATCCCTATGTTGCTGTTAGGATGTACAATGTTCTTCTGGTTCTGCTCATCTTGCTCAGCGTCAGTTCATGCAAATCCTTCCAGGTTTCCCTGAATTCCCATCCCTCTTTGTTTCTAATAGAACAATAGTGGTCCATGACATACATATACCACAATTTGTTCAACCATTTCCCAAGTGATGGACTTTCGCTCAATTTCCAATTCTTTGCCACCACAAACAGGGCCACTATGAATATTTTTGTACAAGTGATGCTTTTACCATTTTTCATGATCTCTTCAGGGTATTGACCCAGTAGTGGTATTGCTGGATCAAAGGATATGCACATTTTTGATTCCCTTTGGGTGTAATTCTGAATTGCTCTCCAGAACCAACAGTGTATTAGTGCCCCAGATTTCTCGCATCCTTTCCAACATTTCTGGTCATATTGGCCAGTCTGAAGGTGTGAGATGGCACCTCAGACATGCTTTAATTTGTGTTTCTCTATAAGTAGTCATTTAGAGCAATTTTTCATATGATTATGCATCACTTTGATTTCTTCATCTGTAAATTGCCTTTGCATATCCTTTTACCATTTGTAAATTGGGGAATGGCTTTGTTTTATTTGACTCAGTTCTCTGTATATTTTAGAAATGAGACCTTTGTCAGAAATACTAATTGTAAAAATTGTTTCCTAATTTACCATATTTTCTTTTGATCTTGGTTGCAGTGGTTTTGTATGTGCAAAAGATTTTTAATTTAATGTAATTGAAGTTACTTAGTTCGTTTTTAATGATGCTTCCCATCTCTTCCTTGATCATAAACTGCTTCCCTTTCATAGATCTGACAGGTAAACTATTCCTTGATCTCCTACTTTGTTTATAATATTGCTTTTTATTTCTAAATCCTGTACCCATTTTGATCTTATTTTGGTATTGAGTGTGAGGTGTTGGTTTAATCCAATTTTTTGCCATACTAACTTCCAATTTTCCCAACAGTTTTTATCAAAGAGAGAGTTTTTTACCCCAAAAGATGGACTCTTTGGGTTTATCAAACAGCAGATTACTATAATCCTTTTCTGGTCTTGCACCTAGTATATTCCACTGATCCACCACTGAATTTCTTAGCTAATACCAGACAGTTTTTAGATCTGGTAGGGCTAAAGGCCCTTCTTTTGTACTTTTTTCATTAAATCCTTGGAAATTGCTGACTTTTTATTTCTCCATATGAATTTACTTACAGAGTTTTTTCTAACTCATTAAAGTTATTTTTTTTAATTTTATTTGATAGGGCATGAAATAAGAAGTTTAATTTAGATAGGATTGTCATTTTTATTATATTAGCTTGACCTATCCATGAGCAGTTGATGTTTGCCCAGTTATTTAAGTCTGACTTTATTTGTGTGAGAAGTGTTTTGTAATTGTTTTCAAAAAGTTTCTGAATCTGCCTTGGCAGGTAGAATCCTAAGAATTTTGTAATGTCTGAAGTTACTTTAAATGGAATTTCTCTTTCTAACTCTTGCTGGTGTATCTTGCTAGTCATAGATAGAAATATTGAGGATTTATGAGGGCTTATTTTATATCCTGCAACTTGGTTAAAGTTGTTATTTCTAGTAGTTTTTTAGATGATTTTTTTGGGATTCTCTAGGTAGACCATCATGTAATCTGCAAAGAGTGAGAGTTTTGTCTCTTCCTTCCCAATTCTAATTCCTTCAACTTCTTTTTCTTCTCTTATTGCTGAAGCTAACATTTCTCTTTTGTTGTTGTTTTTAAGTTTTTTCTAGGTAAGGGGGTTAAGTGACTTGTCCAAGCCCACACAGCTAGGTAATTATTAAATGTTTGAGGCTGGATTTGAACTGAGGTACGACTGACTCCAAGGCCAGTGCTCTATCCACTGTGCCACCTAGTTGCCCCGAAGCTAACATTTCTAATATGGTATTAAATAGTAGTGGTGATAATGGGCATCCTTGTTTCACCCTGATCTTATTGGGAATGCCTCTAGCCTATTCCCATTGCATATAATGCTTGTTGATGATTTCAGATAGATACTGCTTATTTTTCTAAGGAATAATTCATTTATTCCCATAATCTCTAGTGTTTTTAGTAGGAATGGGTGATGTATTTTGTCAAAAGCTTTTTCAGCATCTATTGATATGATTATATAATTTCTGATAGGTTTGTTATTGATATCATTAATTATACTAACAGTTTTCCTAATAGTGAACCAACCCTGCATTCCTGCAATAAATCCTACTTGGTCTTAATGTATTATCCTAGTGATAACTTGTTGTAGCCATTTTTTTGTTTAGATTTTTCAAGGCAATGGGGTTAAGTAGCTTGCCCAAGGCAACACAGCTACGTAATTATTAAGTGTCTGAGGTTGAATTTGAACTCAGGTACTCCTGACTCCAAGGCTGGTGCTCTATACACTGCACCACCTACATTTTGCTAAGATTTTATTTAAGATTTTTTCATCTATATTCATCAGGGAGATATATCTATAATTTTCTTTCTCTGTTTTAACTCTTCTGGTTTAGGTATCAGTACTATATTGGTGTCATAGAAAGAGTTAGGCAAAGTTCCATCTTCATCTATTTTTCCAAAGAGTTTACATAGAATTAGAAACAATTGTTCCTTAAATGTTTGACAGAATTCATTGTGAATCCATCTGACCCTATTTTTCCTTAGGGAGTTCAATATTGGCTTGTTGAATTTCTTTTTCTGAGGTAGGGTTCTTGAGGTATTTAATTTCCTCTTCATTTAACCTGGGCAAATTATATTTTTGTAAATATTTGTCCATTTCACTTAGATTATCAAATTTATTGGCATATAGTTGGGAAAAATAATTCTGAATTATTACCTTAATTTCCCCCTTGGTGGTGACTTCATTTTTTTCATTTGTGATACTAGCAATTTGGTTTTCTTCTTCCTTTTTTTAAATAAAATTGATCAGAAGTTTATCAATTTTATTGGTTTTTTCACAAAACCAACTCTTAGTTTTATTTATTAGTTCAATTGCTTTCAATTTTATCAATTTCTCCTTTAATTTTTAGAATTTCTAATTTGATATTTGAGGGTTTTTAAGTTGTTCTTTCTCTAATTTTTTTATGTTTTTATGTTTAGTTCATTGATTTTCTCTTTCTCTAATTTATTCATAATGTATCCCCTGACAGCTGCCTTGGCTGTATCCCATAAGTTTTGGTATGTTGTTTCATTTATTGTCATTATCTAGGTTGAAATCATTAATTCTTTCTGTAATTTCTTGTTTGATCCACTCATTCTTCAAAATGAGGTTATTTAGTTTCCAATTAATTTGGGGTCTATATCTCCCTGGCCCAATATTGCATGTGATTTTTATTGAATTTATGATCTGAGAAAGAGGTATTCACCATTTCCGCCTTTCTGCAATTGATTACTAGGTTTTTATGCCCTAGTACATCACTTTTTTGTGTAATTACCATGTACTGCAGAAAAGAAAGTATATTTCTTTCTATCTCTATTCAATTTCTGCCATAGGTCTATCATGTCTGGGTTTTACCTCCTTAACTTCTTTCTCGTTTATTTTATGATTAGATTTATCTAAATCTGAGTGAGATGTTGAGGTCTCCCACCAGTAGAGTTTTGCTGTCTGTGTCTTCCTGTAACTCCTTCTACTTCTCCTCTAAGAATTTGGATGTTATACCATAGGGTGCATGCATATTGTGTTGAAATTGAAAGTATTGAAATTACTTTATTGTCTATGGAACCTTTTAGGAGGATATAGTTTCCTTCTTTATCCCTTTTTAATGAGATCTATTTTTGCAGATGCTTTGTCTGAGATAAGGATTGCTACTTTGCTTTTTTTGCTTCTTTTCACTTCAGCTGAGGCAAGATACATTTTGCTCCAAACTTTTAGCTTTCCTCTATATGTATCTCTCTGCTTCAAATGAGTTTCTTGTAAGCAGCATAGTGTAAGAATACATGCTTTTTCAATTAAATTAAATAAACCTATTTTGTTTCTGTGAACATTAGACCACCTCCACACTAACTGGACAACCTGAAGCCCATCAAAGAAGCTGACCAGGATACCACCATCTCTTTTGACTTAATTTTCATTGAGAACTAGAAGCTCTACATCCCAAAAGGGATTGGAACCTCCATTTCCTAACGATAAACTCTCTAACTTACAGTGGAGATGAAGGTTAAATTATGAGAAGAGTCATAATGGCCTAAACAGCTATTTGATGCTATTGCAATGATGGTCCAAGAAGAAGGGGAAGCAGTCTGCCAACCCAACCCCATCCTCAACTATGAGCACCTGGATCCCAGGGATCCCCAGGTATCCTTAACTAGAATTAGGGATTGTGTGAATGTAGATGGGGAGAAATGGTATATTTCTCTTCACTAATCCTTAACTGAAATGGAGCATTCCCTTTCCTGACTTCAGACATGATTCTGAGATCTCCATAGGCTTTAAGAGTCCAAGACACAAAAAATGGTGAAAAACCCCTAGACTATGGAGGAAAATGAGCAAGGAAGGATGTGGGGTAAAGTTATGAAAGCCCTTGGAAGAGTCAGTTAAGGAGTAGATTCTTAAGATTTAGAGTGGTAGGTGGCTATCAGAGACCAGAGTTTGACCTTTGCATGTTGTGGAACCTGAAAAGGCAAGTCACTGATCCTTTTTCAGTCTTAGTTTTCTCATCTGTAAGTGATCATAATAGTACCTCTTTAAATGCCATACTTTTGGAAGTACCTTAAATACTATATAAACCTTAAAATGTGAATTTTTAAATGCTATATCAACATTAGCTATCATTATTATTAAGGTACGGAGCTAATTTAGCTATAATCTAGTCATAGGACCATAGTCTGAGTGCTGGAAGGAAGCTAAAGACTACCAATTTTAACCCTTTCATATTACGTATGAGGCAATGACAGCAAAAAAGGTCAAGTGATTTTTCCAAGGTCAAACAAATAAGAAATATCTGGCATACAATCTGAACCCTTGCCCTGATCCCATCCATTACATCATGATATTACTCTAGCCTAAATCTCTAGTTTTACAAAAAAGAAAAATGAAGATGAAGATGGGACTTGTCCACACACATCTAGCTAATAATTTTCAGGGCAGCAATTCAAATCTATATCTCCTGACTCCAAATTTAATTTAACTTATTTAATGTTATTTTCAGCATGTTGTGCTGCCTCCCTTTATGAATACCACCTCCCAGGAAATAGCCAATTAGAAAGGGAACTTCACCTCCAACTTTGCACCAGGGACATTGAGACAAAACAAGAAGTGACTCATCTAAATAGAAACTGTGGTTCCTGCACTTTGGGCAGAATCTAACCACTTATCTTCACTTCCTCGTTGCTTTTGAAGTTTGATTTCTCATCTAGGTTGGAAGCATTTCCTGGCTACCTGACTTCTACAAAAGGCCCAACCTCCACTTCTAAAAGACTTCTTGTGTAGACACCTCCCATTGTTTTCACACTTTATTTTGTAACCCTTACTATCTCACCACACCCCCCCCCCACAAAAAAACAGCCAAGGGAAGAGTATTTTCTGCCTTTAACAGATGAGGACAACTGAAGTCCAAAATGGTTAAGTAAATGTGAGGGCCCACACACTGGCTGCTGTCGATTTGATTCATTGACATTTCTCCCTGAGCCCAGAAGAAAAATAACAAAAATTCCAGTTGACAAGAGGACGTTGTATGGATATGGGTTACAATTAGAGAAATCAGATATGGAAAGGATTTCAGTCCAGTGTCCTCATTTTATAGATGAGGAAATATTAGTGTAGAAAATGTCAGAGTTAGAAGGATCTAAGGAACCATTTGTTCCAAACCCCTTATTTGACACTAGGAAGGAAGCTTGAATTAGAAGACCTGGTTTCTACTCTACCATTAACATCATAGTGTATCAGAGACGTGGTCCTTGATTTCTTCATCTTTCCAATGGAGATCAATAATCAAATCTCATCCTTCTCACCATCTTAGGGGATCATGGAAGTGAGACTACTTTGTCAGACTTGGAGCACAGAGTGAGTACAATCACACCCAATAGTCATAAAGATAAAACCTAAGCCAGCCTCAATGGCACAAGGAAGTCTTTTCTATGACAGGCATTTGGGCAAACAACAAGTCTATATCAATAGCTGAGGTGGGAAGGGAGGATGGTTGGGGAGGGGAGTGTGGTTCTCCTGTCCTGAGGAACTTTTTAGTTAGTTGGGTTAGGGAAATGAAGCCACAAAATCCAGCCAAATGAATAGACTAGAGGACAAATGCTATAAAAATTTTAGGAGTTTACAGTAGATTAGAGTGGATAGGGAAGACTTTCAGAAGAGGTGGGAATCAAAGTCTTTACCTTTCAGTTTGAGTAGGCTTCAGATAACTTACAGTGGCATGGGATTTAAAATTGGAAGAGACATTAGAACGTTTGCACTAGAAAGGGTCCCAAAGCACCAAACATTAGACTAGATCATTCTTCAGAGATACTCATATTTAACCCTGCCTCCTCCCTCATTTTTATAGATGCAGAGCTTGTAAAGTAGAATTTACAGCTCAAATGACTCTAAATCTGTCACTGTAAACCACAGTAGTTGAAGGATGTTACTAAACAAGAGGGTAGCCCATAACTACCTATCAGTAAACCTTACTATCTCACCCTGCCCCTGCCAGCCAGAGCAACTAGAGATACACCAAGGAGTGCCAGCCACTAACTAAGATGGAGTAGAAAAAATGAATGACTTGGGTATCTAGGGAGGAGGACCACCTGGGAAAGAGCATCAAGAGAACCCTCTATCCCCTCTGCCCTGGGACATCACCAAGATCTTGCCAGTCTAGAAAGAGAACTGTAGTGCAGGGAGAGTGGAGGCCAGAAATAGTAGGAAAGAGATTGGAGTCATACTGACCTGAACTTGGGAAAGAATACTGTTTCTCCTTCAAGCACTACGTCTCATCTCCTAGAGTTTCTCAGGAGCAAAAAGGAAGACAATGTATCAGTCGTAGCTGCTCCTCATTTTCTTCAAGCAATATTTACCATCAAATGGAATATCAAATAGAACTCACTTCTCTTTTTGTTTGAAGCATGCAAATGCCCCCCACCCTGAAAGGGGTGGAGTAAAGGGGAAATTAGAGTATCTGTTCCTCCTTCTCCTTTGGTACTGTCATTTCCCATAATCTGATGTGCTTTCACATCATCCCCTCACATTCACACACAGACACACACACACACACATGTATTATATGTGTATGTAGTGGAAAAAATTTTAGGACTTTGGTGGTAGTGAAGAACAGGAAATAAATTGGAAATAAGTTATTGATCATTGGAGGCAATCTTCTTAAAATTGCACATCCTCAATTAAAATGGTCTAGAAATTTGTGGCACACTAGTATACTGAAATGTTATTGTACAATAAAGAATTGATAAATATGAAGAATACATAGAAGTAAGGGAAGATGGATATGAATCATGTAAGTAGAATCAGGAAAACAATGTACAAATGACTAGAATGATATAATGACTGAATAATAAAACAAAACTGAACCCTATATTATATTGTTCAAGTGTGAACCTGAGGAAGAGTTGAGAAAATTAACATTTATTGAAGGAGAGGGAACCCCAGGTATGGAATGTTTGATGTGCTGTCGAAGTCAATGTGTCTTGTGGTTTTGCTGAGTTGGTTACCATTTTTTAAAGATATTTTGGTTATTAGGGAAAGTTCAATAGAAAGTGTTGAAAAGTATATAAAAATGAATATGATATGAAAACAAAAGGCATCAATGTAACGGAAAAAATATAGAGACTAAACTTTGAGTCAGGAAAGAATTGGATTCTCATCCTACCTCTAACTCTTGCTGTGTGAGCATGTGGTCACTTAACCTCTCTGAGATTACTTAACTTTGAGGATAAGTATCCAAGTCATTTGTCCCTGAGTCTTTGTTGCCTCAACTATAAAATGGGGATAATAATATCTGAAGTGCATGTCCTGTGAAATTGAAAGGAGATCGTGGGAAACACTCCACTGGAAATTGGATACATACCACTCTACTAAGACATAGAAGAGATTACCTCTAGTCTCCCCCACTAGATCCCCAAATCCACAGAGAGGTAACCCTGAGTCATCTAGAGATCCTAGAATAAATAAGCTAGACAGGCAAAGATAAAAAGCAATAAATAACAAAGTGGAAATTATTAAATATGTCATTAATAAAATTGAAAATAAAAAGACCTTCAAATGGACAAGCAATTCTAGGAGCTGGTATTTTTAAATCACTAATAAAACAAAGCTAGCTAATCTTATTTAAAAAATATAGAAGGAAATCAAATAATTTAGGAAGAAATAAAGGAAATTGATAAAAAAAATATTGTACACTGAAACTTGTAATTTAGAGAAAATAGCTGATACTTATCAAAAATCCATATTAATAAAAGAAACAAACTATTTAAATTTTTTAAAAGTCAGGGAAAAAAAATTGAACAATCTACAAATTAATTCCAAAGGGAGGAAAACTCTAGAACTAAATAGATTTACAAGTTAATGCTATCAAACATTTAAAGAGCAATTGATTTTAATACTCTGTATGTTGTTTGTGTCAACAAAGCACTCTTCCACTATCTTTCTATAGCACATGTTCCTGATACCTAAACTGGGGAGAGCAAAATCAGAAAAAGAAAAGTACAAATCAATATCCATAATTGACATTTTTGCACACACATTAGCAGGCTTCCTATACATTAGAAAATTATATTAGAACATAATAAAAAGATTATATCTTATAGCCAGCTTGAATTTGTACTAGACTACAGGGTTGATCTAAAATAAGCAAGTTTTCAATTATATTGGACTCTTAGTAACCTCATTTTGGGGTTTTCTTGGTAAAGAGTGATTTGCTATTTCCTGCTCTTGTTCATTTTACAGAAGAGGAACTGAGGTAAAAAAAGGTCAAGTGATTGTAGGTCATATAAGTAGTATATGTCTGAGATGGAATTCAGTCTCATGAAGATCAGAATTCCTGATTCCACAGTCAGTTCTCTATCCACTATGATACTTAGCTAACCTCTAAATAAGGAAGTGTATAAATATAATAAAACATTGTTTAATTGTAAATAATTTTTAAAATTGGTTTGACATTAGATTCTGAAAGACAAAATCCAATATTTGTTTCTTTTAAAAGCTCTAGAAATGCCAGGAAATAGTAGACCTTTCATTATTAAATTATTGAATATTTATCAAAATTCAAGAGCAAACATTATGTGTAATGACAAAAAATTAGAATTCTTTAAAACAATACCAGGGATAAAGGAAGTAGGTCAATTATCACCAATACTATTTAACATAGTATTATAAATGCTACTTATAGCAATAAAATAAGAAAAAGACATTGAAGGAAGTCATGAAACAAACAAAATCATCACTTCCACAGATGATATGATGGTATACTTAAAAAATCCTTGAAAAGCAACTAAAATTAATTAATATAACTAATCACTTCAGTAACGTTGTAGGGTATAAGATAAATTCACATAAATTACCAGCATCTGTCTATAATGGAAACCCCAGTAAAAACATCTAAAAAGAGAAGAAATTCCATTCAAAAATCACTTTAGAATCACAATCAAATATTTGGCAAGGTATATATATATATATATATATATATATATATATATACACACACACACACACACACACACACACACACACACACACTAAGATTCTGAATTAATCTTATATATTTGAATCTAATTATTAAGGTAAGTATTGGAGAAACATTAACTGATTATGAATAAATCAAACTAGCAAGATAAAAATGGAAATATTGTTTAAAATAATTTACTTAGTCCTCTACCAATTAAACTCTCTAAAGAATTTTTTTAGATCTTGGAAAAGTAATAACAAAATTAAAATTCATTTGGAGGAACAAAAGACAAGAATTTCAAGGATAATAATGAAAAAGTGGGAAGGAAGGGAAGGAAGGATCAGATCTCAAACTACATTATAAAGCTGAAAATTCTGAAGACTATTTGGTACTGATTTAAAGAGAGAGAGAGAGAGAGAGAGAAAGAGAGAGAGAGAGAGAGAGAGAGAATGAGAGAGAGAGAAAGAGAGAGATACCTAGCAGTGGAACAGATTGTTATTTGTCTTTTGTTCTCAAAAGGGACCATGACATCAGGAAGGAGATGTGAGTTAGTTATAAGTGAAGCAGGACTGAGGAAAGTCATCAGTTTCAGTCTCTTAATAAATTTATCTGGAAGCAGCTGAGAGATGGTTCCCTTCTAGGTGACTGCACTGAGGCCTATGCTGGACTGGACTCCATTCTTGAGAATTTTGGAAACCACCACAGCTTCCATGGCCCCAGGCACCTTCAGGAACCCAGACACCCCGGGGGGGGGGATGTTTCTGGATATGTCTTTCTTTGCTTTCTCAAAAAATCCTCAAATGGCATCATGAAGAGTTGGACATGACTGAAATGATTCAACAGCAACAAACCCTAGTTACTTGAGAAGAACTTACTATCTGACAAAAACTGCTAGGGAAACAGGACAGCAGGCTTCAATCTGCACTCGAGTGCATCAGTTCTCTGTATGAAAGTGTTTGGCATTCTTTATCCTCACATGCTTAGGGAGTAAAGTCCATGCTCAGTCAGTGCCTATTGCTTGAGTCAAGGACTAGAATTCATTTAACTATTCCCTGCAAATGGTGGGCCCCTCCTTTATTCCCAGTTAGTTTTTTTTTTTTACAACAATCAACATTACTACTAAGGCTCACTACATTTTGGTGATTGTTAGATTTCTCTTGCTTTGATATTCACTTTTACCTTGTTTTCCCCTGGATGGAAATGTTGGAAATACATATTGTCATGTAAAGCAAGGAAAGCTTCCAAGAATACATTGGAGAATTTTTTGTTGTTGTGGGATTTGATACCTTGATGGTAGAAAAACAAGTGGAGAGTCATTGGAGCAAATGGTGAACATGCCCAAGGAAAGCAAAAAGAGCAGACACAAGTGACCAGGAATATAGTAAGATAAATCAAGACTATTACCATCATCATCAAGGGTTTCAGCAATACTCCTGGTTGCATAGTAACCCAATCTTATTAGAACCATGAGTCTTTTAAAAGGAGTTTATTTCCCAAACTACCTTAAAGAAAAATGCCACTGTACACATTTAGAATTGTGACTGAGATATTCTTTTTTGTGGTCTTAGTACTCATTTCTGGGTTTGTTAGATATTTTATGATCTGTTGCTATTCTTTGCCCAAGTGAGTGAGTATGTGACTGTCCAGACATGCATTAGCTTCAAAAATCTGACAGAGTTGGAGTCAAAAAGGAGAATCAGCATTAAAAATCCCCAGGACTTGGAACTGAATCCATAAGAACACAGAATGGGTTGGTATCTCAACCTATAGTTGGGTTAAATTGAATTGGAACTGATGTCTAGTCCTGTCTGTACCACTAACCAGAATTGGACATTTTTTTTCTGCTCAATTTTCTCCTTTTAAAAATAGGATTGCTGAGGGGGAAATGAGTTTGGAAGGAGCTTGGCTTGTTAAAGTCATTTGCAGTTGCAAATCTTATGATGCTATGTCCTGTGTCCTGGATGTGGACAAAAGGCATCCTCCTATCATTGAATATGGCTCTACTGTACAGGTTTTCTTAGGGTTCCACTGATGAGTCCAAAGCCAATGGGCTCATACTGTTCATATTTCATCACCCAAACTCTCATCCTGCAATGATGGACTTCTAAACAAAACAGTCCACAGGTCATTCTTCATGCAAAGTGGACCAGTCCCTTCATTTTTTGTATCAGAAAACTAAGGAGGGAAATAATAGATTCCAGGTCACACATCTTAATGCAGTACAGGTCACCTTGGGTAGTAAAAAATTCTATAAACATTTAAGGGACCATTATATAATAATTTCTGCTAAGTCTTAGAAGAGTTAAAATAATACATGATTCCAGCTTTCTATTTTCCCAATTTATCCAGAGTAAACCAACTACTTCAGATATTATGTACAACTTCAGAAGCCCCAACTGAATAAGGAATAAAATGTAGCTTAGTTTCATCGTCCTCGCCCTACTCTGTATTTTGTAAAAGGGAATATGCAGAAAAAAGACCAAGGACTACTTGGCTAACTAGAGAACATGCTTCTAATAGGTTGCTCTGAACATCTGTAGAATTTTTTCATTCTATGTCACTGTTAAAGTCCATTGCTCGAATAAAAGTGGCCTTCATAAATGGAAAAACTGAAACACACCAAGATGAAAGAAAAAATTCTTGAATGGTGGACTCAACATTTTCTCTCATTGGAAAAAAAAATGAGGAAGAAGACCCTTGTAACATCTAGGTATTGTCAAAATAAAAAAAATATTCCCACATTGGTCATGTACCCTCAAAATATATCTTATTCTGTACCATGAATGCTTTTAGGACAAAGTATAGAGTTTCCCAAAGCAAGTATGGGATAAGAAGGCCTTAACATGTAATCCTTTGCATATGTGCTGATCTGAATGCCTAAGAAAAAGTGAGAGACAGAGACAGAGACAGATACACGTACACTCAGAGACAGACAGAGACAAAGAGACAGAGAGAGAACCCATCTGTATAAGAGTAGAACTAGAATTTTGTGTGGTATTTGCTGAGAAGCAAATTAGATTCCTAAATAAGAACTATATTTCTAAGCATAAGAACTGTCCAAAACATCAAAGTCTGTTTGTAGATGAAGCAGAATTCCTAAGTCTTCGAGATTTGTTTGCTCTTTTGAACTTCCAGGGCAGAACCAAGATGACAGCATGAAGCTAACATGCTCCCTGAGCTTTCCTTACCAAAGATAAATGAAGCCTCTACACTGACATTCAAGCTACAGATCCTACCATGGAAAAGGGGAGATCTAAAGGTGTGTTTAACAGTAGACACCATGGAGGATCTTCAGTGAAAGTTTGTCTCTTTGGGGGGGAAGGGGAAATAAAGCCAAGCAAGTCAGGAGAATGGAAAAGTCCACAGAAGCTTTTAAGGCATAGTGCAGACTAGGTCCCAACAGCTCCACAAACAGCATAGATCCCAGCAGCTAGATGAACAAGACATCGAGGAGGATTCCAACTACAAAGAAAGTCTGAGCTATGGGAACACTGGGGCATAAGACAGGACTGGTTTGGGAATAAGCCAATGCATAGACAGAACCTGGACATAAAGGAGGAAATAAACTTCTGCAAAGGCAAAGCCTAGACTGCATAGGCAACATCTTGGTCAATGGGATCAGAACCCCAGTCCCAGCATAAAAATCCTGGATGGATACTCCCTATACCCCTGGAGCAGAGCTAAAACAACAAAATGAGCAAAAAAGCTAAAAGAGCGTTCACTATATAAAACTACTTTTCAGATAAAGATGATAAAAATTCCATGTTGGAAAAAGAAATTGAAAGAAAAATTATTCACAGGAGAAGTCTCAAAAGAGTCTTATGAATTGGACTCAAATCCAAAAGGTCATAGAAGAATTTTTTAAAAAGAATTTAAAAACCAAAGCAGGGAAAGAAGAAAAATGAAAAAAAAAAGAAATGAGAGTCATGCAGGGAAATTATGAAAAATTTTCAAAGAAATCAACTCCACTAAAAGTAAAAATAACCAACTGAAAGGAGGCACAAAAATTAATTGAAGAAAATAAAACCCTAAAAATGAGAACTGAACAAACAGAAACCAATGAATCTATGAGACTTCAAGATTCCATCAAAGACAATAAAAAGACCGAAAAAAAACTGAAGAAAATGTAAAATACCTTTTAGGAAAAACAAACAACCTAGAAAATAGATATAGCAGAGATAATTTATAAATCATCAGGCTACCAGAAAGCCTAGATCAAAAAACAGAACCTGATTACCCAACTGTGTGACCTTGGGCAAGTCATTTCACCACATTGCCTTAAATAAAAGTAAAAAAAAAAAAAAGAACCAGAAAACATCATAGAGGAAATTATCAGGGAAAACTGTCCAAATCTTCTAGAAGAAGAAGACACAGAACCCCTTTAGAAAGAGACCCCCCCCCAAGACAAACTTCAAGGGCTATTACAGTCAAATTCCAGAACTCTCAAATAAAGGAGAAAATACTGCAAACAGCAAAAAAGGAAACACAATCAGACTGACACAGGACCTATCAGGCTCAACAATGAAGGATGGGAAGATTTGAAATACCATATATCAGAGGCAAAGGACCTGGGATTACAACCAAGAATATACTGTCAAGTGAAAAGATGATGTTCAATGAAACAGAGGACTTCCAGAATTTCCTAACAAAAAGGCCAGAATTGAACAGAGAACTCAAACACCAAATACATATCTCAAGAGATGTATGAAATGGTAAATGAAATGGGGAAGGAAAAAACAAAACAAAACAAGTGTTATTCAAGACCATCAAATTGTGTACAACCCTGAAAGGGAAAATAGAACATTTATAAGTCTTGAGGACTGTACTTAGGATAATTACAGGGTTGAAAATAATTGAAGAGATTGGACTTAGAGGATATGGGTATGGTTGAGCCTTGTCTTTCCACTGAAGAGATCCAAGATGACATCACTATATTTTAGGCAAAAAGACCTGATAAAAAGCAGATGTGTTTACTCTGAACTTAAGTGTTTCAGTTTCCTTTGACTTACTTTAATTCTGCTGTGCTCACAAAGTTGAGCACTTTCTCTGATGAGGGCATCATAAGCTGGAAAGTCCTGAGTCAGTGTCTCCTATGACTTACAATCAATTGTAAATTCTTAAGTGAGAACTTCAGAGCCTTCCAGAGTTTAAAGCTCTTTGAGATTCTTATAGTTAATTAAATTAGGGTTGGACTTAATCCATACTTCACTTAACAAAGGATTAAGTTTCTGGGGAGGAGGGAAAGTGTGGGAAAAGTATGCTTGATGGAGAGGTACAAATAGTCCGTGAAATGATTTGGCTTTGAATGATACTGTGGCTCATTAGGATTGTGTGTCCTTGGAGGGTACTTGAAAAGGATGAAAAGTAGAAAATGATTATAATTTAATGTAATTTAAGACTCTTAAAAAGTGTGCTTCTAATGAGATAGAAAAAGGGAGGGTACTTGACTTTGCAGCTTATCAATCAAGCAATCTATCTATGTATTTCTTATGGTACTTTGATGGTACTTTGAGCTTATCAATCAGTTAATTAATCAAGCTGTGATTGATTATGCTTGACTAATAATTCTTGAATGATAAATAACATCAGGTAAAGAAACACAAAGGTTTATAGTTTTAGAAGGAAAGAAGGGAGGGAATGAATACTGAGTAAATTCTATTCAGTAAATTTGGACAGAGAGGGAATAAAATACATTCCCACTTGGGTTTAAAAATCTATCCTACTCTATAGGGAGGGGGTGGGCATGGGGGGAAGGGAAAGATTAGGGAAGAAGGGACTGATAAAAGGGAAGGTAAAGGTGTAAGTGAAAATAAACTGAAAATTAAATTTTTAAAAGAAAATTAAAAAGGGAAAGGGAGTAAAATTTTGAAGAGGAAGAATAAGAAGAAAGGAAAGAGAAAAATATAAATGGGGATAGATAGCATGGAGGGAAATATAGAATTAGTAATCTTAACTGTAAATGTGAATGGGATGAACTGTCACATAAAATAGAGGCAGATAGCAAAATGGATTAAAAACCAGAAGCCAACAATATGTCATTAATAAGAAACACATTTGAAGCAGAGAGAGATACACACAGGGAAAAGGGGAAAGGATGGAGCAAAATATATTGTACTTCAGCTGAAGTAAAAAATTCAGGAGTATCTATCCTGATCTTAGATAAAGGAAAAGCAAAAAATAGATCTCATTAAAAGGGTTGAGGAAGGAAACTACATCTTCTTAAAAGACACCACAGACAATGAAACTATATCATTATTAAAAATGGATGCACCTAGTGGTATAGCATTCAAATTCATAGAAGAAATGCTGAATGAATTACAAGGAGATAAAGAAAGCAAAATTTTAATAATGGGGGAACCTCAACCAACCTCCCTCAGAACCAGATAAATATAACAAAAAAAAACAAGAAAGAAATTAAAAAAGTGAATGAAATCTTAGAACACTTAGATATGATAGACCTCTGTAAAAAATTAAATGGAGATAAAAAGACCCTACCTTTTTCTTGGTAGCACATGTCACCTATACCAAAATTGACCATGAACTAGGGCATACAAATCTTATGATCAAATGCAGAAAGATAGAAATAATAAATGCATAATTCTCAGACTATGATGCAATAAAAATTACAAGTAATAAAGGGACATGAGAAGATAAACCAAAAACTAATTGGAAACTAAATAACTTAATTCTAAATAATGAGTGACTCAAACAGCAAGTCATAGAAATAACCAACAATTATATCTAAGAAAATGATAATAATGAGACATCAAGCCAAAATTTATGGGATACAGTCAAAGTAGTTTTGAGGGGAAACTTTATATCCCTAAATGCCTATATGAATATAATAGAGAAAGATGATATCAATGAATTGGGTATGCAACTAAAAAAGCTAGAAAAAGGACAAATTAAAAATCCCCAATTAAATTCCAAATTAGAAATTCTGAAAATCAAGGGAGAGATTAATAAATTGAAAGCAAGAAAACCATTGATCTAATAAATAAAACAAAGAGTTAGTTTTATGAAAAAGCCTGTAAAATAGATAAACTTTTGGTTAATCTGATTAAAAAAGTAAAGAAGATAACCAAATTACTAGTATTAAAAATAAAAAAAGGTAAATTAACCACCAATGAAGATGAAATGAAAGAGATTATTTGGAGGTACTTTGCCAAACTATATGCTAATAAATTTGGTAGCCTGAATGAAATGGTTGGATATTTATGAAAATATAAATTGCTCAGATTAACAGAAGAGGAAATAACAGAGTTAAACAATTCCATTTCAGAAGAAGAAATTGAAGAAATCATCAATAACCTCCCTAAGAAAAGTCCCCAGGTCCAACTGGATTTACAACTGAATTCTACCAAACATTTAAGGAACAATTAATTCCAATTCTATATAATCTATTTAAAAAATAGGAGGAGTTCTGATAAATTCCTTTTATGACACCAATATGCTGCTGATACTGAAACCAAAAAGAACCAAAAGAGACAAAGAAATTAATAATCCAATCTCCCTAAGGAACATTGATGTAAAAATCTTAAATAAAATTTTAGCAATGAACTTATGGCAAGTTATTACTAAGATAATACACCATGATCAGGTGGGATTTATACCAGCTAGACAGGTATGGTTCAATATTAGAAAAAGATTCAACATAATTGAACAATTGTACAGCCAACAGAAATCAGGTGATCATCTCAACAGATGCTGAAAAAGACTTTGATTAAATACAGCATTCATTCTTACTAAAAACAATCAAAAGTTTAAGAATAAATGGAGTTTTCCTTAAAATAAGTGATATCTATCTAAAGCCATCAACAAATATATATAATGGGGATAAACTTGGAGCATTTACAGTAAGATCAGGGATGAAACAAGGATGTCCATTATCACCATTATCATTCAATAAAGTATTAGAAAATGATAGTGTTAGCATTCAGAGAAGAAAAAGGAATTGAAGGAATCAGAATTGGCAACGAGGAAGCAAAGCTTTCACTCTTTGCAGATGATATGATGGCACACTTAGACAATGCAAGAAAATCATCTAAAAATCTCCTGGAAGCAATTAACCAATTCAACAAAGTAACAGGATATAAAATAAACCCACATAAATTGTCAACATTTCTACATGTGAACAGCAAAGTCCAAGACCAAGAGATAGAAAGAGAAAGTCAATTTAAAGTAACTGTAGACAACATTAAATACTTGGGAATCTACCTCCTAAAACAAACACAGAAATGGTATGAACACAATTATAATGCATTTCTCAGCCAAATAAAATTAGATCTCAATAACTGCAAAAGTGTGAATTGCTCATGGTTAGGTCGAGCTAATATAATGAAACTGGTGATTGTGCTCAAATTACTTATTCAGTGTTGTAACAATTAAAATATCAATACTGAGTTAGAAAAATTCATCTGGTGCACTGAAAGGGCAAAAATAGCAAGGGAACTGATGGGAAAAATGTAAAGAAGGTAGCCTAACTCTACCAAATCTAAAACTATTCTGTAAAGTAGCATTCATGAAAATTGCTTGATACTGGTTAAGAAATAGAGTGGATTAGCATAGGTTCAAAAGAAACAGTAGTAAATGATTACAGTAATCTATTGTTTGAAAATTCCAAAGACATTAGCTTCTGGCATAAGAACTCACTATTTGACAAAAATTGTTGGAAAAACTGGAAAATAATATGGCAAAAATTTAGCATAGACCTACATCTCACACCCTACACCAAAATAAAGTCAAAATGAGTGCAGTATTTAGACATAAAGAGTGACATCATAGAAAATTTAATAGACCACGAAATACTCTATCAGATGTATGGAAATGGAACAAATTTATGACCAAACAAGAAAAAGAGTACATTCTAAACTACAAAATGTATGATTTTGACTATACTAAATTAAAAAAGATTTTGCACTTATAAAATCAATGCTACCAAAATTAGAAGGAAAACAGGAAGCTGGAATACAATCATCACAACTAGGAGCTCTGATAAAGTCTTCATTTCTAGTATCTATATCTACATCTACATCTACATCTACATCTACATCTATATCTATATCTATATCTATATCTATATCTATATCTATATCTATATCTATATCTATATCTATATCTATATATCTATATCTATCTATATCTACATCTATATATCTACATCTACATATCTATATCTATATCTATATCTATATCTATATCTATATCTATATCTATATCTATATCTATATCTATCTATTTATCTATCTATCTATCTATCTATCTATCCATATATATCTATATCTATCTATCTATATATATATATATATATATATATATATATATAGAGAGAGAGAGAGAGAGAGAGAGAGAGAGAGAGAGAGAGAACTGCATCAAAGTGATAAGGTTACAAGTCATTCCTCAATTGGTCAAAGGAAATGAAGAAACAGTTTTTAAATGAAGAAATTAAAGCTATATATAATCATTGGAAAAAATGCTCTATTTCATAACTGATTAGAGAAATACAAATTAAAACAACTGTGAAGTGTCATACCTATCAGATTGGCTAAGAAGGCAAAAAGAGAAAATGATCAGTGTTGGAGATGTTGTGGGAGGACTGGGAAATTAATGCATTGCTAATGGAGTTGTGAATGGATCCAAACAATCTGGAGAGCAATATGGAACTATGCCCAAAGAGCAATAAAACTGTTAATTTCCTTTGACCCAGCAATTTCAATTCTAGGTTTATATCTAGATGAAATCAAAAAGCAATGGGAAAAGTCCCACAGGTTCCAAAATATTTTTAGCAGTTATTTTTGTAGTGGCAAAGAATTAGAACTTGAGGGATGCCCATCAATTGGGGAATGGTTAAACAAGTTATGGTATATGAATATTATGGAATGTTATTGTTCTATAAGAAACCATGGGTGGTTAGACTCTAGAGAAGCATGGAATGAATTACAGGATCTCATGTGGAGTGAAGGGAGCAGAAACAAGAGAACAATATACTCATTAACAACAGCATTGTGGGATGATCAGCCCTGATGGATGCAACTCCTCTCAGCAGTTCAGAGAGCTAGGACAATCCTATTAAATTGTCTATGCACAATGCTATCCCCATCCAGAAAAAGAAAAACAAAACAGAACAGAACCAAAAAACCCCTTCAGAATCTGATCAATACTATATTCACTATTTTAAAACAATCTCATTTATTTCTTTCCTTTAATTATAATTCCTCATACCGAAAATGACTAATCTGTAAACATATTTAACACAAATGTGTCTATACAATATTAACCTAACTGTTCACCACAGAGGGGAAAGAGGTGGAAAGGGAGGGTGGAAGGAAATTTTGTAACTTAAAAATATACATATACATATGATGAAACTGTTGAAAAACTTTCATAATATATTTGGAAAAATAATATATAATAAAAAGAGTTGTTTGTCCTTACTTAATTACTGTTATTATATCAAGATCCTCCTGGCCCTGTTCCCTTCACCCTGTACCAGTTTAAGTCATTATATAATTTTCTCTGAAAGCATGCCCTTCATCATTTCTCTTAGCACAAGTATTTTGTTCCATTCATTTACCACATTTTGTTCAGTCATTCTCTACTTGATGGACTTAAGATGTTTTAGTGGGAAAGTAAGAGCTCAACTTCTGATTAGATTCTTGACTCTGAAGCTCAAAGGGAGGGAGAAAATTAAGATTCCAGGTTGGTGGTGGTTGTTGTCAGAGAGAAAGCAGAGAACAAAGAAGGGGGTACTGGGTGGAAGGAAAATACAAGGCTAAGAAATGGCCTAGAAGGAATGGGTCAGACAATAGTTCTGGACTGAAATAGCTATTCACCAACCAATGTATGCCAGTCCTTAATAATGAACCTAGACAGAAATCTAAATAATGTATACATATATTCATACCCTGCTCAAGGTCCAATAGAGCTCCCCATTGCTCATGGGATCATAGAATAACTGAAGCACAAGTAAACAGACCTCTGAGACATAGGGGACTCTCAGGCTAAAACCAGTGATGGGGGAAAAGAGCCAGCCATACAGCTTGGGCTGCACAGGACCAAACTGGCCCCAGTCATCCAGGAACACCCCAGAGTACCTGGATGCCAGGGATGCCTGAGTCCATGGCAGCAGTGGCAGTTTTCAGTCCTCTTACCCTAGAGTTTGTCAAGAACAATTGGGGAAGTTCAGTAAGAAAACTCTGCCATATCAGAATGAGAGCAGAGCCTAGTCCAGCACAAGCCTCAGCACAAACGTGGCCCCTGGGGACCCAGAGCAGACCTTAGGAGTCACACAGCAGGAAGCCACCCAGCAGATGCTTCCAGAGAGATCAGATGGTAAGGGGGTCGGGGAGATCACAAAGTTCTCTTTGCTACTTCTAAGGTAGGACTCTGTGGCTCATGGTTCCAGGGCAGAAAGAGTTCTCGTGATCATTCATGGACCAGAGCACAGGCCAGGAGATCAATCAGCCTTTCATAAGACTTTGGAGGAAGTGAAGCCACTGGGAGTATCCCTGAAAGCAGCTTCAAAATC